>NW_006771347.1:627614-652948 GCF_000442215.2 Lipotes vexillifer
GGGGGGGGGGGGGGCGGACATTGGAAATGAATGTTCTAGTTATCAGAGGGTGAGTTCCTCAAATCCTTCCCAACTTCTGAGTGAGCGACGGCCTTGGCCTAGCTGAGATATTCCTCTCACGGGATGACAGGGATGTTATTTTTCCAAATATTAAACTGGTGCGTTTACTTAACCCCGTAGGACAAGTCCCCACCGCCTTCCACATCTGAGAGCAGGCTGAGGACTTCATCGCCCCAGGAGAGGACAGCTAGGGCAAGACAAGAGACTCGAGGAGGAGACCACAAATCTGCCTCCCTGTGAACAGGAGAACATGCCTCTGCGCGTTCCTGCAGCCTCGGGAATAAAGGGGGGCCCTCCCGAGGATTTGTGGGGAGGAGAAACGCAGGCGCAGTGCTGGTGAAAGACCCGCTGCCGGCCCTACTGGAGGCGCCAAAGCTACTGAAATTACACTGCATCGGATGCTTGGTTACCTTGCTCCAGCTTCTGCTACAGAGGAAGCAGCAGAAAGCCCCAGTCATTTGTGGAGCAAAAATAAACTACATTTTCTTTTTTATTTTCCTTTTTGCTCTTTGCATTGGAATTTAATTCCAGGACCAGTTGTGCTTTGAGTAAAGTTCCTACAGTAAGAGCAGTACAGTGTTTACTTCTTAGGTCCTAGACGTAGTTGCTCTAAGATCTGTAATTCTGAACAAGAATCTTCCACTAGGACGCGAATACAAATACTACAGACATCACACTGCCAGATAACCGTGCAAAGAAACTCCAGACCAAAAGGCTCTAAAACATAAAAACACTTACACATCATACAGACCACGCAGACCCATCCCCTGTATCCTTTCCTCCGGCACTCACCTGGTTTTATTTTGCTGAAGATTCCAAGACCGTATGATATATTGTACAGTACGATATCATATATCAATATGATAAGTTTATTTCCATCTATTCATCTTAGTTGTGTTACTCTCACAAAGATGTTCCAACTGACCAGTTATCGACCCTTAATGTGTTTTCTATCCTGTCAATATATTCCATATATTCCTCGACTCCAAAATCATGGTGAGTTGAAATGGGCAGAAGAACCACTTTATTGCAGGGATTTCATTTGGAAGATTATACACACTTTGTCTGAAAAATGACCCTGAAACTTAAGAGTATGTCTTTTTTAACTAAAAAAAAAAAAAAAAGCTTTCTATTCATCATGGAATTAACATTCCCGTACAAATTGCAAAAAGAAAAGATCCAGCTTTTATAAGTATTACAAAGTTAGTAGCTTAGAGCCCCTTACAAGAGCAAGGCACTCTGTGCACAGCACGGAGCAAGCACCCACTTTCGAAAAGGGATGTAAAAACATGCACTAAAGATACACATAAAAATACATTTCAGAAGATACACAAGAAACATTACAACAATTCCTTCTGAAGTGTGTGATGAGGGGCCGCAGGAGGACACAGTGAGTTGAGACTTCACTGCGCCCTTTGGGGTATTTTGTGTTTTTCTACCATGGATACCTACTTTAAAAATTTTTTTAAGTCACACAAGCAGCTGTCTTTTCTCAAAATCCTCCTGTTTATGCTTTAAGCAACAGATCTACAAGATGCACGACAAATAAAAAAACTCATGAAACACTGAGCTTTTTGAGACACCCCTCATACCTCACTCCATCCCAGCCTCACAGTCGCCCCTCTGATATGAGCTGCTTAGAAACTCTGCAAAGCAAACAGGACCCAGAAATGGAAGTGCAGGATGGAATTCTCAGTTCTCCCACTTTCCATGGATCTTCTCACCCTAATGTGTAAAATGGAGATACCTAGCTACCTCAGAGGGATTCTGTGAGGACTGCCCCAACTGACAATATATAAAACCAGGCTGCAAACTACAAAAACTTCTAACAAACAGATATTTTTGCTGTATAATATGTTCCAGATATAGATGTACATGTACATATTGATAGCCATAGACAGCAAAGAACTAAATTTTAATTAAATTGGGACTCTGATCACTATTTTATCACAGATTCATTAGTTCAATCAGGAGTCAACATTAAAAGTGACTAGAAAACAGAGAAACTGTTGAGTGGCAATGGGTTCTGAACAGGAAATTCAAGACCAGGTAATTCACCCAAACCAACAAGACCAGAAGAAACGACAGTAGTAAAAACCAAAGTAAATACAGTACACATAAAAGAACTATAAATGTAACTCATTTGCTCTCAGTTTGCCAGAGAGGAAGATAACTAGCTAATTTAAGACCAAGAAATACTTTTAAAGATGTGAAAACAAAACAAAGCAAAAATTTCCCAATTTTTACTTAAAGGCTAGATTTCTTTAGGGCCCAGCTCATATTTAACTCTTACAGAAAACCTCCCCTAATTCTTCCAGCCTCCCATTCGTTTCCTATATGATTACCGGTAATCACGTACTGACTGTTGCTCTGTGTTTTATGTATGCATCTTGTTTCCACAAAAATGCCTTTAAGGCAGACCCCTTGAAGGCAGATAGCACAGCCTCCATTTGGTTAAAAACTTCACAGCATCTACTCCAGTGCAGAGAATCTTAATATACTTTTTTTTTTTAACTAAATCACTCTTTATTCAAATGAAATATAATAAGTTCTCTGAATGCATTTCTCTAAGAAATTCAAAAAGCAAATCATGAGCAGACATTATCTTTAACTGATCATAAACACACACACACACACACAGACACACACACACACACACACGACCAACAACCACCACCACTACCACATACTAGCATTCTAACATGGGCCCGGCTATAACATTTTTACTTTAGAAAAAGCTGAAACATGTTTCCATAGGGCAACAATGTGGAATGCAGAGTAATACTGTAGCATATTAAACTTGATGAGAACATTTAAAAGTGTATATAAATCAGGAAAGTACAATGGCGGTTGACAGAGGTGGAGGGAGGGCAGAGAGGGGAAAGGAGAGTTTATTTAATGAGTATAGAGCTTCAGTTTTGCAAGATGAAAAAGTTCTGGAGACCTGTTGTACAACAATGTGCAGACAGTTAGACTGTACTGTACATATAAAATGGTTAAGATGATAAATTTGATGTGATTTTTACCTCAATTTTTAAGTCTCTGTAAATTTTACATATCCAATTAACTGAACAACTACACACCTGGAAAAATATAAAAGTCTTCCCATTTTTGTTAAGGTCCCAAGCAGCAAGCACTTGGCTGAGTGAAAAGTAAGCTCTCGTAATATTATCTAAGAAGAACTAAAACTGTAATGCATTCCCTGAGCTTCCTTCAAATCTTTTGCATGAAACACACTTTTTTTTTTTTTCAGCAAGGTATCTTCCAGAAAAGGTATCAACAACACAAAAATAGAGAGTAATAATTTGGGACTGAGATTAGGCTTAGCTAACTTTTTATTTATATCAAAGTTACACTTGCACGTGTCTTAGAGTCCAACAGCTCTGTATGACTTACTGTGAAAAACAGCAGTCCACTGTCCATAGACTCCTCCGTTTCCCATTCCCCAAAAGCAGTTATTTTCAATTCTTTCATCCACTGTGTTTCTTTTGTTGACCTCTTTATCTCTAAATAACATACGTGCAGTTGTACTTCCTGATTTTAAGCATTATCTGTTGGCTTCCTACTATGGAAGATGATGCAATATTCAGCTCTCCTTCACCTCCCACCAAGACGTTCTGTACTTAGATATTTCCCTTCTTCCTAACATACAGATTTTAATTCCGAATCCAGTGTATGTTTATAGCAGGGTAAGACAGATAAGTAACCATGTCCTTGTTACTAGAAACCATGTCATTGCCCATGTAACAGATTTGAAATAAAGGTAAAATCAAAGAAATTAATAAAAATCTTTAATGTTAAATGGAAATGTTAGAGATAAACTGGAAATAGGAATATAAACTCCCATAGGAATGCACAACATGTGTACACACACATGCATTCACAGATATATATGTATCCCATCCATCCAGATAGGGCTTAGATGCCATGACATCCTAGTTAGCAATGAGCACTTTCAGCATCCAGATCTTGCTTTCTGAATACCATTCCCCACTAGAAAGAAGTAGGGTTCTATAAAGAAATGGCTGATTGCAGACCTGAGGCAGAAAAAGTACAAGATGAACCTGGGAGGCTTTCTCTGCCAAAAAAGAAGGAGGCGCTCTAAGTCAAATGGTGTCATGTCAAAGGATACAAAAGAGCTTGAAACATCTTCCATTGGCCACCTTTGGGACAACTGGAACACTAAAATGAACAACAAGTATAACAGGTTGCAAAATGCGTAATGAAGGAATATCAGCAAGCCCATAACAATGACCAAAGATAAATTTTTGTAAATAAGAAAAAAAAAAAGGAGAAACTCATTTATTAAAGAACTAAATGTGCAATGACAGCAATTCTTACTCTGAAAACTGATACTCAAAGGAAAAGAATTTAGCATTTATTCTGCCTTTTTTTTTTTTTTTAGAAAGAATTATGATTTATCACAGCTGATGAGGAAAATCCCATTTTTACAGAAGGATGCCAACATCTAGCCGTTCCCAGTGAAATAATGGTTTTGGACTTGGTTCATCAATGGATGCTAAAACTTTCAGGTGAAAGGAATGAAACGGTTGCACGTGCCCAAGTTGTACCCATAGGTCCTGTTCCTTCTGTTGGAGAGTGGTTTTTACTGGATATAGCCAGAGTTACCTCACCAATTAAAACCTATTTTTCATGCCTAGGTAAAGCATGAATTTAAATTATGCTTATGCAAGCACATCTGTCCAGCCTTCAGGGTTATTTTCATAGTAAACAAGGCAGATATGTCCTTTATGACAAATAAGATACAAGGAACACATGAAAATGTGGAGGCAATCTTGACTTGAAACTCAAAACTTGTCCCTGGAATCAAAAAAAGTATGTACCGTCTTCAAGGACCCGAACTGAATGTAAGCTGGTTGGCTCAGATAAGAAACCAGACTGTCAATTACGTGTTTAGCAGGGCTTATTTTTGCAGTCCAAATGGCTCAATGAATATGTCACAAATTAATTACCCACTGAGCAAGAAAGGGGAGCTGTTTCTTCTATGCATTTTGGGGGCGATAAGGACGGTGATTCCAAGAGTACAGTCAACCAAGAAAAGTCTCTCACCCACCCCAAACGCCCAACCCAACAAAACCTCAGGGGTATAGAGGAAACAACTGGGGGTAAACAGAGCAGTTCCCTGGGCAGTTTAACCATGAAGCATTTTAAGCTTCTTCTAATCTGTTTCCCCAAAAAAGCCCTCATGCCCATGATATGACTTGTCACTTTTCACCATGTTGAACACCCAACAATTCCTAGCCAGAATTAGAGCTGCTCATCTCGCAAGTAGTTTCACCTGGCTCTCGTCTCTCTGGCACCCTGGGCTTTGCTATGCTTTGCCTGCTCCCCATGGCACCCGCGAGCACAAGAGTTCTGGCTCCTCTGAGGCTGCCCACAGCCCCCAAGTCCTGCAGCCTGTTCCCTGCCAGCACCCTTCTCCCTAGCGATGCTCCCTGCCTCCCGGGGCCAGACCTACAACATGCACATGCCCCCGGCAACCATCACAGTGGGGAGGAAAGAGCAGACATCTCCTAGTAGGTCCACTCTGTGTGTGCCAGCAAGTGACTTAAGTTCTGAGGCTTGGGCCCCGCACACACGGAATGAAATAATAAAACCTACGTTGAAAGCATGTTGTAATGATTCCAAATAATGTCTGTAAAGTTCCCAGCACAATGCCTGCAATAATTAGTGGAGACTGGCTCGTGATAACCGTAGTCGTAGTGCAGTTGTAGCATACTATTTATTAACGGTCTATATTTACCGGCCACTTACTGTGTGGTGGACACTGTTCTAAACGCTGTAGAGGTACTGACTCACTTCATCCTCAGAAGATACTGTCAGTTACGCCCATGGCACAGACAAGAAGCTGAGGGGGAGTGTGATGACAACAGTCATAGTAGTGAGAAGCCCTTGCAGGGCTCCCCATCATGCCGCTCTAGCAAACACGCCTCCCCACAGCCTTTCCGCACTGCCCCACGGGTACCTGATGTGCCAGATCAAAGTAAACCCTGGTGGTCCCACGTCAAACCACCTGATGGCCCTACTCCCCCGCAGATGCCATCCTTCTGCCAGATATGCCCTTCCCTGCATGACAGACCCCGACTCTGTCCTCCTAGGCACCGCTGCTTTTTCCAAAACTGCCCTCAAATGGCACTTCCTCTGCGACCTCCCCTGGCTTCCCGAGCCCCTTGGGACTCCCTCCGCATTTTATGCGCTTCCTTCCTCCTCTAATATCTGCAGTGTTTGGCTGTGTGCCCCCTCCACCCACTTGTGAACACCGGGGGGCAGTGACCACATTCTCCCCTCCGTCCCCACCGACCAGCACAGTGCCCAGCACAGACTCCAGGGCCCAGTCTGGACGCACGAGCTAAGGGGCTCCGTCCCCCACCTGCACATCAGTGTCTTCATCTGTGAACTGGGGATAAAGTACCTTTCTCCCAGGGCTCCTGAATGATAAATCAGACAACAGACAGAATAGACAGAGAGCTGAGCCAGTCGCTCACTAAGAAAGGGGGAAGGCAGTACCACGGCACATCACAGCCACCCCGGTGGCCCTGGGGAGGGCTGTTCTCACACTAGCCCACAGGAAACACCGTCGTAGGGCCCAACGGCAAAAGGAGGAGGTATCCCCAAGGCTGGAAAGCTCATTTTCACAGCAAGCGTCAGGAGCTGATTCAATCTAGGGCTGTCGGGTGCGCCAAAATCCCACCCGCCGCAGTGAGGGTGGTTCCATAACTGCTCAAGGGACAGCCACTGTTACAGCGTTAGCAAGAATGGTATAACAGTACATACTAGAGTTATATGATGAACTCACATAACTCATTAACAGTAAGACTCCTCCTTACTGTTGGGGAAATTCCTACAAATAAACGTACAAGGTTCTGTGTTATTTACCATAGTCCCATTTCCAAATCTGTTCAAAGATTTTAATTCTATAACTCTGTGTAAGTTTTACTTTTTTTAAATTATTCTTAAGTATTAGCTAGCTCATTTTATTGACTGATTGGTTTTTATTTTTTAATTTTTTTTTTTTTTTTTTTTTTTTTTTTTGGCTGCGATGCACGCCTTGCGGGATCTTACTTCCCCGACCGGGGAGAACCTGGGCCCCAGCAGTGAGAGCACCGAGTCCTAACCACTGGACCACCAGGGAATTCCCTTAGCTAGCCCATTTTAAATGCTCTTCTCTGGTGAGCTCAAAACACTTAAGACAGTTAAATATTCTTGTTTTAAAAACGAAACTTCATTCAATTCCAAAAAATATCGGAAACCAAATATGTATCACGTCTGGTATTCTTTCCCTCGAGTCTCTTAACACTCATCTATTAGACGGCATTCTCTAAACATCATGTCCACCTATAACCTCTTATTTTTTCAGGTCTCATAAAGAGGGAGAATTAAAGTCTCTTCTTCCGAGCTTCCCTAATTCACCTCTGGTTCAAAATCTCTGCCCTGATGTCAGGATTTGTAAAAGTCAAATATTTCTTTGTCCCCCCCCCCCACCTTGAAACTACACATGCAACCTCACCCAGAAACCCAAGGCCCCTCTCGCCCCTCTCACTTTTGGGTACACACTGCACTAGGTATGTGTCTGCCCGCTGCAAGCTCCCCAGGGCAGCAACTCACTTACTCTACATTTTAGATCTGTAACTCTGCATAATGACAGTGAAGATTTCTGTGTTGCTACATTTAAAGAATGTATACTACAGGCCTGCTCCCTTGTTACTGTTAGCCCACTGAACATTAGGAAAAACTCTCTTCAATAAAATCAAACAGCAGTGCTGTATAGCTCTGTTCCAACACTGAATGTGGGAACTGAAAATAAAACATATGTTTCTATTACAAAGGAATAAAGGCCATTTCTACTGAAAACACTTCACAAATCCTAAGAACGATCATCAAGACAATGGAAGCCATAAAACCAACACCAGAAGACGGTGACACTTGATGGTCAATCTTGCCCCAAATGTGCTGAACGGTTTCTAGAACACAGAAACTATTACAGCAAGTTAATCATCTGCAGTGTATGGAATTTAATGCAATTCAACACATATATATGTGTGTACTTGCTCGGCTGTATAGCTTGCTTGGAGTGTGAAACTGGCTACATTATGGCCATGTCTACACAGTCAAAGGCACTGTGTAATTTGCTTAAAGAAGCTGAAGAAGGTGCTGAAGACAAAGTAGTAAGAGAGAGATACCCGGTGTAACAGAAGGACAGCAAACCAAGATCAGATATTTAAAACTGTGTGCTCTTTTCATACAGTATAAATAGTACACTACATCTGCGTTTTTAAAACCCATGTAAGAATATAGAAAGAGCAATTGGATACCTACCTAGTTAAATTACCTATTAATCACAAAGGATAAAACAGTAATGCTGCAGTGGAGAAACCTGAGAGACACCACCTTACCCAAAAGCTCAA
Source organism: Lipotes vexillifer (assembly GCF_000442215.2). Lineage (NCBI taxonomy): Eukaryota > Metazoa > Chordata > Mammalia > Artiodactyla > Lipotidae > Lipotes > Lipotes vexillifer. The sequence goes on from NW_006771347.1 coordinate 636,101, forward strand.
AGTTATCACCACTGGTACTGGGACAATGCCATGGGAGGTACTGAGACACTCACAGCATCACTTCCGTGATACTCCCACCAAAAGTGCTTAACAAGAATCTGGTGATGAGCAACTGGATAAATACAAACCGAGGGACATTCTACAAAATAACTGGCCTGTCCCCCTCAAAAATGTCAAGGTCAAAAAAAGAAAAGCTGAAGACCAGGGCAATTAAAGGCCACGTGGACCATGGATTGGATCAAGGTTGAGGAGACCCATGTCTGGAGAGACTAAGGACTTTGCTTTCAGTCACCGAGCCACGTAGCACCAGAGGCAAGACGAGCACAGCCCAAAGCTCTTTCTCAGATGCTAGACCTAAAAGGTTAGCGGTGAAGTTCTAAAATTCACACAATTTTAAAATATTTTTAGCCTTAAGCATTTTTTTAGGTCAAAGCTTTTATACCCTACCCTGAGAAAAGGACAGGAGGCAACTGACCTTCATGGATTTAACATTCACACTTTTTACTACACAAGAATAATCACAGAGAGGGGAAAGATGGCAGAAAGGTAAGACACGGAGATCAACTTCCTCCCCACAGATACACCAGAAATACATCTACACGTGGAACAACTCCTACAGAACACCTACTGAACGCTGGCAGAAGACCTCAGACCTCCCAAAAGGCAAGAAACCCCCCACGTACCTGGGTAGGGCAAAAGAAAAAAGAATAAGCAGAGACAAAAGGATAGGGACGGGACCTGCACCAGTGGGAGGGAGCTGTGAGGGAGGAAAGCTTTCCACACACTAGGAAGCCCCTTCGCGGGCGGAGACTGCGGGAGGCGGAGCGGGGAGCTTCGGTGCCGCGGAGGAGGGCGCAGCAACAGGGGTGCGGAGGGCAGAGCGGAGAGATTCCCGCACAGAGGATCGGTGCCGACCGGCACTCACCAGCCCGAGAGGCTTCTCTGCTCACCCGCCGGTGCGGGCGGGGCTGGGAGCTGAGGCTCGGGCTTCGGTCGGAGCGCTGGGAGAGAACTGGGGTTGGCGTCGTGAACACAGCCTGCAGGGGGTTAGTGCCCCACGGGGAGCCGGGAGGGAGTCCGGGGAAAAGTCTGGAGCTGCCGAAGAGGCAAGAGACTTTTTCTTCCCTCTTTGTTTCCTGGTGCGCGAGGAGAGGGGATTAAGAGCGCTGCTTAAAGGAGCTCCAGAGATGGGCGCAGGGTGCGGCTAAACGCGAGGACCCCAGAGACGGGCATGAGACGCTAAGGCTGCTGCTGCCGCCACCAAGAAGCCTGTGTGCGATCACAGGTCACTATCCACACCGCCCCTCCCGGGAGCCTGTGCGACCAGTCACCGCCAGGGTCCCGGGATCCAGGGGCAACTCCCCCGGGAGAACGCACGGCGCGCCTCAGGCTGCTGCAAGGTCACTCCTCCAGCCTCTGCCGCCGCAGCCCCGCCCCGCACTCCGTGCCCCTCCCTCCCCGCGGGCTGAGCGAGCCAGAGCCCCCAGTCAGCGGCTCCTCTAACCCCGTCCTGTCTGAGCGAAGAACAGACGCCCTCCGGCGACCTACACGCAGAGGCGGGGCCAAATCCAAAGCTGAGCCCCGGGAGCCGGGAGCCGTGTGAACAAAGATGAGAAAGGGAAATCTCTCCCAGCAGCCTCACGAGCAGCGGATTAAATCTCCACAACGAACTTGATGTATCCTGCATCTGTGGAATACCTGAATAGACAACGAATCATCCCAAACTGAGGAGGTGGGCTTTGAGAGCAAGCTTTATTACTTTTTCCCCTTTTCCTCTTTTTGTGAGTGTGTATGTGTATGCTTCTGCGTGAGATTTTGTCCGTACAGCTTTGCTTTCACCATTTGTCCTAGGGTTCTATCTGTCCGTTTGTTGTTGTTGTTGTTGTTTTCTTTTTAAAAAAGTTTTTTTCTTAATAATGACTTTTTATTTTAATAACTTTATTTTCTTTTATCCTCTTTCTTTCTTTCTACTTTTTCTCCCTTTTATTCTGAGCCGTGTGGATGAAAGGCTCTTGGTGCTGCAGCCAGGAGTCAGTGCCGTGCCTCTGAGGTGGGAGAGCCAACTTCAGGACACTGGTCCACAAGAGACCTCCCAGCTCCACGTAATATCAAACGGCGAAAATCTCCCAGAGACCTCCATCTCAACACCAGCACACAGCTTCACTCAACGACCAACAAGCTACAGTGAGGGACACCCTATGCCAAACAACTAGCAAGACAGGAACACAACCCCATCCATTAGCAGAGAGGCTGCCTAAAATCATAATAAGTCCACAGACACCCCAAAACACACCACCAGACGTGGACCTGCCCACCAGAAAGACAAGATGCAGCCTCATCCACCAGAACACAGGCACTAGTCCCCTCCACCAGGAAGCCTACACAAACCACTGAACCAACCTTAGCCACTGGGGGCAGACACCAAAAACAATGGGAACTGCGAACCTGCAGCCTGCAAAAAAGGAGACCCTAAACACAGTAAGATAACTGAAATGAGAAGACAGAAAAACACACAGCAGATGAAAGAGCAAGATAAAAACCCACCAGACCTAACAAATGAAGAGGAAATAGGCAGTCTACCTGCAAAAGAATTCTACCCGAAAAAGAATAATAATAGTAAAGATGATCCAAAATCTTGGAAACAGAATAGAGAAAATGCAAGAAACATTTAACAAGGACCTGGAAGAACTAAAGATGAAACAAGCAATGATGAACAACACAATAAATGAAAATAAAAATACTCTAGAAGGGATCAATAGCAGAGTAACTGAGGCAGAAGAACGGATAAGTGACCTGGAAGATAAAATAGTGGAAATAACTACTGCAGAGCAGAATAAAGAAAAAAGAATGAAAAGAATGGAGGACAGTCTCAGAGACCTCTGGGACAACATTAAACGCACCAACATTCAAATTATAGGGGTTCCAGAAGAAGAAAAAAAGAAAGGGACTGAGAAAATATTTGAAGAGATTATAGTTGAAAACTTCTCTAATATGGGAAAGGAAATAGTTAATCAAGTCCAGGAAGCACAGAGAGTCCCATACAGGATAAATCCAAGGAGAAACACGCCAATATTAATCAAACTGTCAAAAACTAAATACAAAGAAAGCATATTAAAAGCAGCAAGGGAAAAACAACAAATAACACACAAGGGAATCCCCATAAGGTTAACAGCTGATCTTTCAGCAGAAACTCTGCAAGCCAGAAGGGACTGGCAGGACATACTTAAAGTGATGAAGGAGAAAAACCTGCAACCAAGATTACTCTACCCAGCAAGGATCTCATTCAGATTTGATGGAGAAATTAAAACCTTTACAGACAAGCAAAAGCTAAGAGAACTCAGCACCACCACACCAGCTTTACAACAAATGCTAAAGGATCTTCTCTAGGCAAAAAACACAAGAGAAGGAAAAGACCTACAATAACGAACCCAAAACAATTAAGAAAATGGGAATAGGAACATACATATCTATAATTACCTTAAATGTAAATGGATTAAATGCTCCCACCAAAAGACACAGAGTGGCTGAATGGATACAAAAACAAGACCCATATATATGCTGTCTACAAGAGAACCACTTCAGACCTAGAGACACACACAGACTGAAAGTGAGGGGATGGAAAAAGATATTCCATGCAAATGGAAACCAAAAGAAAGCTGGAGTAGCAATTCTCATATCAGACAAAATAGACTTTAAAATAAAGACTATTACAAGAGACAAAGAAGGACACTACACAATGATCAAGGGATCGATCCAAGAAGAAGATATAACAATTGTAAATATTTATGCACCCAACATAGGAGCACCTCAATACATAAGGCAAATACTAACAGCCATAAAAGGGGAAATCGACAGTAACACATTCATAGTAGGGGACTTTAACACCCCACTTTCACTAATGGACAGATCATCCAAAATGAAATTAAATAAGGAAACACAAGCTTTAGATGATACATTAAACAAGATGGACTTAATTGATATTTATAGGACATTCCATCCAAAAACAACAGAATACACATTTTTCTCAAGTGCTCATGGAACATTCTCCAGGACAGATCACATCTTGGGTCACAAATCAGGCCTTCGTAAATTTTAAAAAACTGAAACTGTATCAAGTATCTTTTCCGACCACAATGCTATGAGACTAGATATCAATTACAGGGAAAGATATGTAAAAAATACAAACACATGGAGGGTAAACAATACACTACTTAATACCGAACTGATCACTGAAGAAATCAAAGAGGAAATTAAAAAATACCCAGAAACAAATGACAATGGAGACACGACAACCCAAAACCTATGGGATGCAGCAAAAGCAGTTCTAAGAGGGAAGTTTATAGCAATACAATCCTACCTTAAGAAACAGGAAACATCTCGAATAAACAACCTAACCTTGCACCTAAAGCAATTAGAGAAAGAAGAACAAAATACTCCCAAGTTAGCAGAAGGAAATCATAAAGAAGAAATCATAAAGATCCGATCAGAAATAATTGAAAAATAAATGAAGGAAACAATAGCAAAGATCAATAAAACTAAAAGCTGGTTCTTTGAGAAGATAAACAAAATTGATAAACCATTAGCCAGACTCATCAAGAAAAAAAGGGAGAAGACTCAAATCAACAGAATCAGAAATGAAAAAGGGGAAGTAGCAACTGACACTGCAGAAATACAAAGGATCATCAGAGGTTACTACAAGCAACTCTATGCCAATAAAATGGACAACCGGGAAGAAATGGACAAATTCTTAGAAATGCACAACCTGCCAAGACTAAATCAGGAAGACATAGAAAATATGAACAGACCAATCACAAGCACTGAAATTGAAACTGTGATCAAAAATCTTCCAACAAACAAAAGCCCAGGACGAGATGGCTTCACAGGCGAATTCTATCAAACACTTAGAGAAGAGCTAACACCTATCCTTCTCAAACTCTTCCAAAATATAGCAGAGGCAGGAACACTCCCAAACTCATTCTACGAGGCCACCATCACCCGGATACCAAAACCAGACAAGGAAGTCACAAAGAAAGAAAACTACAGGCCAATATCACTGAGGAACATAGATGCAAAAATCCTCAACAAAATACTAGCAAACAGAATCCAACAGCACATTAAAAGGATCATACACCATGATCAAGTGGGGTTTATTCCAGGAATGCAAGGATTCTTCAATATACGCAAATCAATCAATGTGATACACCATATTAACAAATTGAAGGAGAAAAACCATATGATCATCTCAATAGATGCAGAGAAAGCTTTCAACAAAATTCAACACCCATTTATGATAAAAAAACCCCGTAGAAAGTAGGCACAGAGGGAACTTTCCCCAACATAATAAAGGCCATATATGACAAACCCACAGCCAACACTGTCCTCAATGGTGAAAAACTGAAAGCATTTCCACTAAGATCAGGAACAAGAGAAGGCTGCCCACTCTCACCACTCTTATTCAACAGTTTTGGAAGTTTTAGCCCCAGCAATCAGAGAAGAAAAGGAAACAGAAGGAATCCAAATCGGAAAAGAAGAAGTAAAGCTGTCACTGTTTGCAGATGACATGATGCTATACATAGAGAATCCTAAAGATGCCACCAGAACACTACTAGAGCTAATCAATGAATTTGGTAAAGTAGCAGGATACAAAATTAATGCACAGGAATCTCTGGCATTCCTATACACTTATGATGAAAAATCTGAAAGTGAAATCAAGAAAACACTCCCATTTACCATTGCAACAAAAAGAATAAAATATCTAGGAATAAACCTACCTAAGGAGACAAAAGACCTGTATGCAGAAATTTATAAGATACTGATGAAAGAAATTAAAGATGATACACATAGATGGAGAGATATACCATGTTCTTGGATTGGAAGAATCAATATGGTGAAAATGACTCTACTACCCAAAGCAATCTACAGATTCAATGCAATCCCTATCAAACTACCACTGGCATTTTTCAGAGTAGCAGAACAAAAAATTTCACAATTTGTATGGAAACACAGAAGACCCCGAATAGCCAAAGTAATCTTGAGAACGAAAAACAGAGCTGGAGGAATCAGGCTCCCTGAATTCAGACTATACTACTAAGCTACAGTAATCAAGACAGTATGGTACTGGCACAAAAACAGAAATATAGATCAGTGGAACAGGAGAGAAAGCCCAGAGATAAACCCACGCAGCATATATGGTCACCTTACCTTTGATAAAGGAGACAGGAATGTACAGTGGAGAAAGGACAGCCTCTTCAATAAGTGGTGCTGGGAAAACTGGACAGGTACATGTAAAAGTATGAGATTAGAACACTCCCTAACACCATACACAAAAATAAGCTCAAAATGGAGTAAAGACCTAAATGTAAGGCCAGAAACTATCAAACTCTTAGAGGAAAACATAGGCAGAACACTCTATGACATAAATCAAAGCAAGATCCTTTTTGACCCACCTCCAGAGAAATGGAAATAAAAAAAAAAAAAAAAATAAGCAAATGGGACCTAATGAAACTTCAAAGCTTTTGCACAGCAAAGGAAACCATAAACAAGACCAAAAGACAACCCTCAGAATGGGAGAAAATATTTGCAAATGAAGCAACTGACAAAGGATTAATCTCCAAAATTTACAAGCAGCTCATGCAGCTCAATAAAAATAAACAACCCAATCCAAAAATGGGCAGAAGACCTAAATAGACATTTCTCCAAAGAAGATATACAGACTGCCAACAAACACATGAAAGAATGCTCAACATCATTAATCATTAGAGAAATGCAAATCAAAACTACAATGAGATATCATCTCACACCAGTCAGAATGGCCATCATCAAAAAATCTAGAAACAATAAATGCTGGAGAGGGTGTGGAGAAAAGGGAACACTCTTGCACTGCTGGTGGGAATGTGAATTGGTTCAGCCACTATGGAGAACAGTATGGAGGTTCCTTAAAAAACTACAAATAGAACTACCATATGACCCAGCAATCCCACTACTAGGTATATACCCTGAGATAACCGTAATTCAAAAAGAGTCATATACCAAAATGTTCACTGCAGCTCTATTTACAATAGCCCGGAGATGGAAACAACCTAAGTGTCCATCATCGGATGAATGGATAAAGAAGATGTGGCACATATATACAATGGAATATTACTCAGCCATAAAAAGAAACGAAATTGAGTTATTTGTAGTGAGGTGGATGGACCTAGAGTCTGTCATACAGAGTGAAGTAAGTCAGAAAGAGAAAGACAAATACCGTATGCTAACACACATATATGGAATCTAAGGAAAAAAAAATGTCATGAAGAACCTAGGTGTAAGACAGGAATAAAGACACAGACCTACTAGAGAATGGACTTGAGGATATGGGGAGGGGGAAGGGTAAGCTGTGACAAAGCGAGAGAGAGGCATGGACATATATACACTACCAAATGTAAAACAGATAGCTAGTGGGAAGCAGCCGCATAGCACAGGGAGATCAGCTTGGTGCTCTGTGACCACCTAGAGGGGTGGGATAGGGAGGGTGGGAGGGAGGCAGACGCAAGAGGGAAGAGATATGGGAACATATGTATATGTATAACTGATTCACTTTATTATAAGGCGGAAACTAACACACCATTTTAAAGCAATTATACTCCAGTAAAGATGTATAAAAAAAAAAGAATAATCATAAAGACCATGTAATACTCTGTAAATAAACTGAGCTGAAAAATGGAATCGTGTGTTATGTGGCTTATGAAACAAGAGAAAACACAGCTAGTGGGTGAATCTAATCAACTATCTGTTGTGGGTGTGCAGATAATAGAAATTTGAGCTTGTGGGGGTGGTTAGAAAATAATCCCCTCCGCAAACCAACTGATCACACTGGTAAGGAAATTAACAGCAAAAGTAACGAATCCAACAAGAAGTCCATGATGTTCTGAGCTAGACACTGGAGCTAGGCTTCCCTCCATTTGGTAGAGGAAATCATACAGTCCTAGTGATGCATTCATATCTGGGAGGCCTAAAAACTCTTAACTACGTGTTCTTCACAAATGATGAGGGTCCATCAGACTTTCACTTGTCCTAAAATTGTTTACATTTCATTTGGCAGAATCATTCCTGTATGATCACCTTTATGTATGACAGTTAAAATCAGATTAAATGGAATATCAAGGAAAACAGGCACAAGTTACCAAAAGATATGAAGAGCATCTAAGGAATGGAGAGTAGTCTCTCCATTATAGCTAGCAATGCTGAAGTTTTCAAGGATTACAAGTTGGAGCAAATTAGAAAATGAAAAGAAAAAAAAAAAAGCATGCACACATATGCACAAACATACACACAAACGCTTCAAGCCTAATTGTTCATGTATTTATCGTTAAAACTACTGAGCATCTTTTGTACGCCAGGTACTGTACTAGGAGATCCAGCACGGAACAAATCTGACAAAATATCTCATGAAGAATCAGTACAGCTCAGAGTCAGTAGAAATAGGTGATCAATAAATTAAAATATAACGAGATGGCATTAAGAGCTATGAAGAAAAATGAAGCAGGACGTGAAGAGAAGGCTTTTCTTAGGAAGTGCCCTGTGAGCTAAGCCAGCAGTGGGGGAGAGGGCAGGCCAGGGGGATATCCGGGGATGAGAGGGAGAGTGGCAGCCACGGGTCAATGCCTGAGGTCACAATGTGCATACGGGCTGCTGGTGCTGGCTGAGGCACATGTCTGAGAGAGACAGGCGGCCGTGAGAGGATGCTGAGCATAGGCCTGAACCATGATGTATGTCCTAGCAGGATCACTCTGACCACAAACTAGAAAGTTGTCATTAGAGGGGCAAGAAGAGAAACAAGATCCGCCGGAGGCCCTGCAATAAAAAGCACAGGCGAAGGTGGGGTTGCTGGTGCTTTGGGCCAGGGTGGCAGCAGCGGGAGCAGGAATACCTTGTTGGATTCTGATTAGATTTTGAAAGTAAAGTTAACAGGATTGCTGAGGGAGTAAATTCAGAGTTTCGAGAGAAAGCGAAAAGCCCAGAATGACAATATGTCTTTTATCCTTATTCGCCCGATGGCTACGTATAACATTGACTAAGGAGAAGTCCGAGGAAGGAACAAGTTTAGGGATGGTGAGAAATCAACTTTGATTTGATACACATTAGGTTTCGGATGCCTATTCGTCATCAAAGTAGAGGTGGCTAAGAAGCAACTAGATGTCCAGGTTACGGGGAGAATGATTATTAAATGCAATAGATACACGGATAGATATAGACAGAGAGAGAGAACGAGATAAAGAAGAATTGCACATATGTGTCTGTATATGAATGAAGGAAAGTTCAAGAAGGAAAACATGGACAAGGGAGAAAAGAAATGTATACACTGTATTGTATCTACTTCAGCACCGTTGGAAAATACTGTAATGAGAACGTAACTACTTTGGTAATAAAAAAGGGACATTTCTTCTGTTTCCCCCAATAAAATAATAAGCTGATGAAAAAATCAGACACATAGTTAACACAAGACTACTATGAAAACAGACTCAGAGACAACCATTGTTAACTTTGTGGATTATTTCCTCCCTTTTTTTTTTCTTGACATTTACATATATACACTGCACAGTTTTGTTTTTTAAGTACAGTTCATTTTTGCTTGTTATTTTGACACACATGAGATAATACTGAACTCAAAGGTGGCAGCCATGGAATCAGGCCATTTTTTGTTTTGAATTTCTGTGTTCATGCTTTTAGAATGTCCCCACTCTCCGGTTCGTCGAGGCCCCTTTACCATCCCCAAATGCGCCACGCCCTGACTCACTCCCCTAGGGTGCCTCCTGGCAGTGGAGGACATTTGTGCTTTCCATCCTGCCCCTCAGAGCTTTGCAGTTGGGGGTCTGCCTTATAAAACCATAAGCACGTTTCCATGTCATAAAGAATTATTTGTAAACCTTATCTTTAAATGGACTCTTTATATATAATTCTCTGTGCACAGTTCTAATGTAGCATCCAACCTTTTATCAAGCATGTTTCAGCACCGCCTCAAGGAGTCACTGTCTAGTCACCAAAAGAGCAGAAACTCTGACTGAAAGTAGTTTCCCTTCAGTTCATTCAACAAATACCTACCAGTGCGTGTGTCTGTGCGTGTGCATGTGCGTGTGCGTGTGTGAGAGACCGAGAGAGAGGATGACACACACAAAGTCTTAAAAGATGATTTCAGACAGAGAAACGTGCTGTGAATAAAATAACAACACATGAGAACATAACTGGGAGGAAGGTGAGAAAGAGAGAGAATGCTATTTAGCTGGGTGGGCAGGGAAAACCCACTGGGGAAATGACACTTGAGCCAAAGTCTCAGTGAAGAGAAGGAGGCTGCAAATAGTCTAGAGAAGAGCAGCTCAAGTACAGGGTGAAGAGGAAAGGCAGAGGGGGGCCCAGGAAAGGAAGGAGTACACCGTGTTGGAGGGTTGTGTGTGGCCGGAACATCGCAGAAAGAGGAGGCAGACCATGGATGGAGCTGCAGGCAAGCATCTGGATCTTTAACGAAACTGAGTTATTTGCAGTGAGGTGGATGGACCTAGAGTCTGTCATACAGAGTGAAGTAAGTCAGAAAGAGAAAAACAAATACCGTATGTTAACGCATATATACAGAATCTAAAAAAAAGTGGTTCTGAAGAACCTAGGGGCAGGACAGGAATAAAGACGCAGACATAGAGAATGGACTTGAGGACACGGGGAGGGGTAAGGGTAAGCTGGGACGAACTGAGAGTGTCATGGACATATATACCCTACCAAATGTAAAATAGATAGCTAGTGGGAAGCAGCCACATAGCACAGGGAGATCAGCTCGGTGCTTTGTGACCACCCAGAGGGGTGGGATAGGGAGGGTGGGATAGGGAGGGTGGGAGGGAGACGCAAGAGGGAGGAGATATGGGAACATATGTATAACTGATTCACTCTGTTATACAGCAGAAACTAACACATCATTATAAAGCAATTATACTCCAATAAAGATGTTAACAAAATAAATAAAAATAAAAAATTTAAACCTCGCCCCCCCCCCAAAAAAAAAGAATGTGGACCTTTATTCTAATTGTAATGAGAAACTACTGTAAAGTTATAAACAAGGACACGATATGATCTGATTTAGGCTGAACAATCAGTGTGGCGGTTGTGGAGAGACCAGAACGTTAAGGAACAAAAATATAGGCAGGGAGACCAGTTAGGAGGCTGCCACTGTCTCCAGCCAAGAGAGGGGGTAGCTTGAAGCAGCATTTCAGGAACTGTGGTGGTGATGTGCTCAGACACAGGACACATTTTGGAGGTAAGAGCAACACGACTTGCTGACTCAGGAACGAGGAATCTGTGCCTGGGTGAAGAGAACCGGCACTCCATCCACACCTCAAGTGACTTTTACCTTCACTAATGGACCTTCGCGGAACTCACCTCTCTGGGATGGGTATGGAAGGTGCAGGCAACAAGTATTTACAGCGTAATGTAAAATGTGTCATACTGTCTCACTTACCCAAATTGGGATCAGTAGCCTGACGTTTCTTAATTTTCGCTTCAGAAATAGCAGAATAATAGGCACAAGTCATCTTGATCAGCCACGTTGCTCGAACCATTGGCACTGAATACTTAGCTAAATATGCAAAAACATCTTCTTTTTTACTAAGGATGGGAACCTAAAAAGAAATAATATATTTGTAACAATCACATATTACGTTCATCGCTAGACCAACCTAAAGAAAGGGGAAGCAAGAGAAAGAGACTCTAAGTTCCTGCTGGCTATGAAAAACTATATCCTTTTTTTAAATGGCACATGCCATTTTAAAAAAAAAATTTTAAGCGAATTTTAAGAAAAAAGAATCAAAACTATGTTTAGCACATTGGCAACACAGTTTTATCAGTTGTGCTTTCTTATTTATAAAAACAAATTATTTTCAAACTCTCAGATGCTGAAAGCTACACGTTGTATCAACAAAATCGGGAAAATAATCTCATGACAGTCCTCCAAGGAGTTTATATCTCAAAATTGGAAGGGACAGATAAAGTAAAAGCTATCCCCACTCCACATTTTATCAAAGAACATTTTTGTATAAAGCTTTCTGACTGTAACATTTCATAAGAATAACAATTTCCAGAAAGCTTCTAAAAGTGCCTTTAGACCAAAATTTTAAATAGAGGCTAAAATGATGGATCAGTGAATCTGCCTAATAAACACTGAGCTAGAAACAGCTGGGTAATTAATTCACTGGTTGAAAGTAGGCACTTGAGGCAGTTAATTATTTCTTCCAGGCCACAAAGGTACTATTTAGCAAATTAGTATCCCAATGTTCTGCTGAATGTCTCGAAAGAGTTAATCCAGTCTTGTAGAATTCCTCATAAATATCCTAGGAATAGCCCATTAATCTATACATAAGCTATCCAATTTACGAATACAGGGTAACGCAGCGGACAGAGAGGATGTTGGCCGCAATGCAGCAGGATGGGAAAAGTGAGATGGAGAAGCAGGCCGTGCCCACCCCCGCCCCCAGCAACGAGCACCCCTGTGCTGCAGTCGTGGCCCCAGCCTGTGGTGGTTAAACCCATGACTCCCAGGCTCTTCATTTATGACCGAGATAATACCGACCCTGTCCACCTCACGGTGGCGCGAGAAGGAGAAAGCAAAAGAATTACATGTATCAAAATTACAACAACTTTCATTTTGTTGCCAGTTCCAGTTCCAAGGATTTCTCCGCGTCCCCCAATGTGTTCTCAAGCCATGGACCTGACTCTCTCCTAAGAGGATTCTGGAAACCCACAACCATGGACATCACTAGCCCTGGTCTCTATGCCCCGAAGTCTTGCTCGATCTCGTGTTGAAAATCAAAGCTTCAAACCAGCTAACTGATTCATATAGCATGGCATTTTTCTCTTAGTTAGCCAGTGGTTTAGCCAGTGGATTTTTCTGCATTATACATATGTTACAAATCTGACTAGTCACCGTCTTGGAGCAAAGTGTGATCCCAGAATTTAAAAGTTAAGTGTTTTTTGTTGCACAGCTCTTTAAAACAAGCTATTTCACCTGGTTCTTCCCAAAGAAACATCAAGCGGCTCCAGCGATAGAGAAAAGCTGCCTAGTTGAACACTGAGATGCAGTGTGTCCATATACTGTATTTTACGGGCAATGTAATAGACTTTTGATCATGTACAGTTCCTCCCTTGGTTGCTGACTTTAGAACATAACCTCCTCCATGACAAAGGCAACTACACAGCATACCACATAACTATATAAAAGGGAGGTGAAAGTGACACAGGCTAAAGCTATAAAACTTCCTCTCTGTGGATCACGGTGATACATTTTACCTAGAAAATTTCCTGAAACTTTAGCTTACAAGGCACATCTTTCATGGAGCACAAGGCTCTGGGTTTACTGTCGTTTAGGCCAGGGACAAGAAAAGCACAGTCTTATATAGTCAGTTCAAGGCCGGAGCTGCTGTTTTTCACTAGAACATACAGTATGGTATCAGGGAGTTAAATTTTAGCTGCCACGGTCAGGTTCCCTCTCAGTCAGACGTACCAGAAGACTATATATAAGATGAAGGCCTAAAAACCAGGCAAATGCAAAAAGTGAAGTTAGCATCTCCAAAGAAACATTACTAATAGCATCTTTATAGAAGCCTAAAGGATTTCTTTTTGAACCGCATTTGACAAGAAGGCACGGCCGGGGATGGGGGGAGCATTTTGAGCATGTGAAATGTTTACATGAAACAGCAAACAAAGCTGAGTCTTACATGAACAGCATAAGGCAAACCTCTAGCTCACTGTCCCTGCTGGCAGAACCCTAAGAAAAAGGGTTGGCTCAAATCAAGGGCTTTAGAATTCAGAAGAACATATGTGAAGAAAGTTATTTAATTAAGGAAAAAGACACATTTTGATGGTTTTGTCACATTTACAGTTTGGGCCAACTCAGGAAGGAAAATATGTTTACACTGACTGAAGTATGACTTCCTACAGGGATGGATTCCATTTTCAGCCAAGAAACCATCTGACTTCAACTTGTAGCTGAACCTAGGCAATCACTGGGCAGCTGTTTGGTTTCTAAATCAAGGTGGAACTGCATCTAAGTACCAGAAGAAAACTAAGACACCTAGCATGGTTTTCCATCCACCAGAGGGCTGCCCTTGTAACGCTTCTCTCCCTGTATTCTCCTTTCTGTCAGCACCCTCTGTTTGCTAAGCAGTGGTAGAGGCAAATGGAAATTCCAGAGACCACAGTAATCAAAGTCACCAGAAGTGAACACATCATTCTTAGTGAACTGTTCAAGAGCTAAAAGGATATCCCCAGGAGCAAGAAGTCTCCTTTTCCAAATCTAACTATGACCGTGATTGGATTAAAAGGCCTTTTATAGGCCACTGCTGACCCCTCTGTGGCTAAATACTTGGACTGCTGTGGCGCTTTATAGTAACAGAAAACCAGGTCCAGAAACCTGATCCATCCCATACAGGAAACTATTTTGAACTCTAGATCAGAGCTGGAAGATGACTCAGGATCTCAGCAGGAAAAGGAAGGTCTTCTACATCAAGCCATCTCGCAGATAAATACCAGAAATTAAGAGGTATTTAAACTTTCTGATACGAAGGACACGCAGAGGACGCAATCTTTTACCCAACTCTAAAGAGTTTTCGCCACCTCAAGAAGATGAAATGCTGAGGAAGGGATGGGAAGGAATGACTCTTGAAATGCCCAAGAAATGAATACTTCAAAGTATATTCAATGGTTTGACAAAGAAAACGTCTTTAACTTTGCAAAGAATTAACGTCAGGGCTTACCTGAGGGACACCTGACTTGGCCAGAGGCAGCTCCTAATAAAGAGAGAAGAACAACGGCTAATACACTGCACCATAATTCATCTCCCTCTTAAAAGATGAGAGACCATTACACCCCTAAAGCAAGGGCATCAATTCCTCATGAACAGTCCCTTTCAGGAAATATCACCCCCCACCACCAAAAAAAAAAAAAAAAAAAAAAAAAAAAAACTCATGGTGAAAGAACCATGGTGATAACAGAAGTCAAATGGAATTGATCTGACCAGGAAGTTTGGGGTGAGAGCCAGAGGAGTTGGAGGGGAGATAAGAAAATATGACTGCGGTTAGAGAAAGCAGTTGGTAAAAAAAAAAAAAAAAAAAAAACAAAACAACTGCATTCTAAAAGCTTACAAAAAAAGGCAAACCTAAAAGGAAAGATGTCAGGCTGGCTACACAGGAGTTGAAGGTACTAACCAACATGGAGGGTATGAACTTTTCGTAGAAAGCCATCAAATATTGAAGGATGGCCTTCGACCGCTGCAGCCTTCAGATACAATTCCCAGGCCACAGTGGGAACACGTGGTAAACGGTCAACAATGGAAAAGAAATGCCACGCGGTCCAGCCTGTGTTGAGACAGAGGCACTAGCTGAGTAGCAAGAGAGGGTTACGCTGATTGTTCTGCTTTGCAAGGATTTCGGTTGCCTTTAAGCACTAACATCTACGAAAGGCAACGCAAGGCTCTGACACCAGGGCAAAATAAAGCCCACGGGAGCTACAGGCACTATTTTCAAAGAGGTGCTTTAGAAAACAAAAAGGTCAATACACGAAGGAGCTCTCCTCTAACCTGGGCCTGCACCAAGCCGTTCGTGAAAACTTAAGAATACAAGATGGGCTCCCCTAAAACTAAAGGGTTTCAGGGGGAGATGAGAAAGACCTGGGGATTATTTGAAAGGTGTGTAAGAAGTCAGAGATCAAGACTAAGAGGGAGGTTTCTGGCTCTCATCTAAATTTCAAAAGACATTTTGTATTATTGGGACTATAAGACTGTTGAATCGGTGCAGTATTTCCCATGTGAGGAAAATGATCAAAGGCAAAGATTTTTAAAAGAACCCTCCCTTCCCTCCCCCTCCTCAAAAAAGCGGGGGGCTATGAATAAACCTGCCCATTTTGTACTGAAACTTTTTCAAAGACGGTTTTCAAGCACACACACAGAGTCACTATCTTTTATCTCACTTGTTCGGAAGAAGAGTTAGTTTAAGAATTTGGATGTGGGTTCTTTTCAAGACAAGGAAATAACATTAAAGCAAGGATTTCTATTTAACCCATGTGGACATCCTGACCTAAAAAACTGAAAATGTAAGAGAAATAAATGAAGTCTCACTGCCTGTTTTGGATTTTAAAACCCTGTCTACCTAATATCCACATAAACAGCTTCCTGTGTAGAATGTTTAGGTCTCTAGATGTCCTAGGCACCTCATGCCATCAAAATGAAGGGGAAACAGCCTATGTGCAGCACACACCTAGTGCAGGATACCTGCCATTGAGACTTTGAGTTTTGGAGAGAACTGGGGAAAAGAAATATATACTTGAACATTATCTCAAATATTTTCATTTCTATAAGGCCTCAGTTAAAACAATGCAAGAAATACTTAATACCTTTTTTGCCAAAATAGCAAGTGGTTTATTTCCTGCTAAGTCAGAGAACCAACTATGAATCGCACTCTGGGATCGAGCAGTAACCAGCCAGTAATTATCTTTAGCATTAACTTGTGGTTTCTTCTTTCCGGTGTCCTGGAAAGTGTTAAGCTTTAGTTTCTCAGCTAATATGCTGCTAAAATAAGCTCCAATCTGTGGAAGAGAAAACAGAGTTTAAGGACAATAAGCAAGAATGTTAGTAATGGGCTTCCCTGGTGGCGCAGTGCTTGAGAGTCCGCCTGCCGATGCAGGAGACGCGGGTTCGTGCCCCGTTTCGGGAGGATCCCACATGCCGCGGAGCGGCTGGGCCCGTGAGCCATGGCCGCTGGGCCTGCGCGTCCGGAGCCTGTGCTCCGCAAATGGGAGAGGCCACGACAGTGAGAGGCCCGCATAACGCAAGAAAAA
>NW_006771347.1:652975-682032 GCF_000442215.2 Lipotes vexillifer
GAGAAGCCCGGAAAAAGAAAAAAAAAAAAAAAAAAAAAAAAAAAAGAATGTTAGTAATGTACATATTAGTATTTTATTTTTATTGTTTCACTAGAAAATCTTCAAAGAGCCCATTGGAAAATAAAATGGGAATTTAAGTCCTTGAAGCTAAGAGTTGTGATTTCCTTACACTAACATAAGGCAGAAACTCCCACAGCACCTTTGTTTCACTACTAACAAGTAGTTCAAGGGAACAAGAAGGGTCTTTGAAAATCCCTATAAGATAAAATTCATTATATCCTGAATAAATTTCAAGAGAATGGGTTCTGCTTTCATCTTTAGATGTACCTCTCCTTTTTCACAGTACACACCCATTTGGAGAGAATCTTTTTCCTGAGAGGTGTTGCATACAAGACCAGAACCTGGCAATCACACAGTAATCATTGTTTTTCTTGTTTCATTTTAATAGCACATAAATTTGGAAAGGAAACTCTGTATTTACACTCAGTGCTTTAAAAAAAAAAAAAGTCTAGAGAAATCTAATTTATTTAAATGGCAAATTACAAAAGGTTCAATTAAATTAAATATTCAACATTTTTGATTGGGCTGCCAATTTCATGAGAACAAGTGTTTAGAAAGAGAAAGCTAGTGTGGCTTGCTCTGAATGGAACAAAGTAGCAAAGGGAGCTTCCTGTGAATGACTGGCATTTTCATATTAACCAAATTAAAAGAGGACAAAGGAAAGACAAAGGGACAAGAAGGAAGGGGACTGAGTAATATCTAAAAACTAAATGAATCCACAGAAAACCTCTTGGAATTTCCAAGAATCCTATCACAGCATCACATTTTGTCCCCTGGAAATTCTCTAATAACAGGATGTGGACAACAATTTCTAACAAATACCTTCAATAAGGTTAGCAGACAGTGGCAACCATGATTAAAATAAAATACCTACCCTGCTGCAGCAAAATAAGAATCACTACCTTAGTTAATGCTCATGACTCAATAAACAATTAGTCTATAGGGTGGAACGCAGTTGGAAGCAATTAGCCAAGTTTATCTACCAGGGCGAAAAGCTGGTAAACATTTTTTTAATGTGAATTGGCATCCCTTGATCCTTGTGATTGAGGTACAGGGAAAAAGCCTGTTTTGTGTTGAGGTAATATGGCAATAAAAATTATAGTAATTAGAAAAAAAGTCTGAACCTTATTTTTTTAAAACAACTTCATAGTATTCTTTTTTAAACAAAGTTTGCAGAATGTCCAGACAATAAATTAAATGCAAAAATTCACCAAAAAAACAGCCATTTGTAAACAAGCAGTCAAGAGTAACAAATTGTTTAATTTTAAATTTCTCAATCAATATTTGGTCTTTGCACCAATGGTACGAAATACCTACCTATGTAGATTGTTTCATATTTAAAACGTCTCTTATTTGCAACCATGTATGAGCATTTTAATCGTAATAAACAAAGACATTAAAAAAAATTTTAAACTAGTCTAAGTACTGTCGAAGAAGAATAGTCACGGTGATCTGAAAAGACTATTCAATTAAATCAAGCCAATCACTGATTTTGCAAATCAAGAGATTTGCAAAAATTGTATTAAAAAAAAAAAAGTCTGGGGGGCTTCCCTGGTGGCGCAGTGGTTGAGAGTCTGCCTGCTAATGCAGGGGCCACGGGTTCGAACCCTGGTCTGGGAGGATCCCAAATGCCGCGGAGCAACTAGGCCCGTGAGCCACAAATACTGAGCCTGCGCGTCTGGAGCCTGTGCTCCGCAACAAGAGAGGCCACGACAGTGAGAGGCCCGCACACCGCGATGAAGAGTGGCCCCCGCTCGCCACAACTAGAGAAAGCCCTCGCACAGAAACGAAGACCCAACACAGCAAAAATTAATTAATTAATTAACAAACTCCTACCCCCAACATCTTCTTAAAAAAAAAAAACAAAAAATGTCCTGGTGTAGGTAATGGCCAAAAGAATTCAGAACACGGCAAATTAAAAAAAAAAAAAAAAAAAATCTGGGCAATCTCTTTTGCAATTACACTCTTTTCTGTGTATTTAATAATAGCAATGGAACATAGTGGCTGTATATATGTTTTACTTCCTAACGAATCTTATGAACAACTGCATAAATGTAAACAAAGTCAAAATTCCCAAAAAAGCAAGAGCAGAGAAAATGCACATTAGGACTCAAAAAAAAAAAAAAATCAAAACATGATCATACACTTAATTTTATTCTATCAGCAATATATTCACATTACTCTAAAATCGAGAAAAAGTTAAGAGCCTCATTCCCAAGTCCCAATGCCTAACTCCAAAGAACCACCTTGATTAGTTTCTTATGTGTCTTTCCAGAGTTTCTTCATGTGAATACACATGAACAAACACGAATATATTATTTTTCTCTTATATCTATACCTCGTTATGCACATTGAGCAAATGAGAGCCTTCCTTCCACATTTGTCTATGGAGAGCTTCCTCATTCATTTTTACAGACACATAATCATGTACTGTGTGCATGTACCACATTTTATTTAATCAAGTCCCCGTTAATGGACATTTGTTTCAAACTTCTGCGATTACAAATCATATTAAAATGAACAGCCTTTCCTATTTGTTATTTCATACATGTACAGCTATAGCTTTCAGATGAATTTTCAGAATTCAGATTGTATGATTCTGTAATTTTAATCAGCATTGTCAAATTACCCTCCATAATGTTTATACCAATTTGCACTCCCTCAGACAAGGTATGAGAGATAAGGTTTAATTTAAAACTTGTTTCCATCCATCCACAGCTATTTTGAAAGTAATTCATTTGGTAAGAAAATGAAAAAGTTTAGGGGCTATACTATAGGTCATGTATTTCATATTCATTAGATCAAATTCCCCTCAGAAGGTTTGAATCCTTGAGTAAATCTCACAGGAAGGATGAGAGCAGCAGAAGTGGTAACGGGTGCTATTTCCATTTACTGAATTATTTAAATTGACATAACACTTCATACAACTGGGAACAATTTGGCAGTTCCTATACACAAGGCGTTCATACTTTGTTATGGACAGAATTGTGTATATCCAAAATTCAGATATTGAAGCTCTAAGCCTCAATGTGACTGTATTTGGAGATAGAGCCTTTAAAGAGGTAATTAAGGTTAAATGTTCATGGACCAATACATGGATAAAGAAGATGTGGTACACAGATACAATGGAATATTACTCAGCCATTACAAAGAATGGAATAATGCCATTTGCAGCAACATGGATGGACCTGGAGATTATCATACTAAGTGAAGTAAGTCGGACAGAGAAAGACAAATATCATATGATATCGCTTATATGTGGACTCTAAAAAAAAAAAAATGATACAAATGAACTTATTTACAAAACAGAAACAGACTCACAGACTTAGAGAATGAATTTATGGCTACCTGGGGGGAGGGACAGATTGGGAGTTTGGGATTGACATGTACACACTGCTATATTTAAAATAGATAACCAACAAGGACCTACTGTAAAAAACAAAAAAGAAAGAGAGAAAAAAAGTTAAATGAGGTCATAAGGGTGAGGCCTAATCCAATATGACTAGTGTCACTGTAAGAAGGAGAACACCAGAGATACCCGCACACAGAGAAAAGCCCACGTGAGGACACAGTGAGAGGGCAGCAGTATACAAGCCGAGAAGAGAGGCCTCAGGAGAAACCAGACCTGCTGACACCTTGATCTTGGACTTCCGGCCTCCAAAACTGTGAGAAAATAAACTTTCTCAGAAAATCAAATTTCTGTTGTTTAAGCCCCTCAGTTTGTGGTCTTTTGTTATGGCAGCCCCAGTAGACTAATGCACCTTCTAACCAAGTAATATGCTGCTGGGAATTTATCCTAAAGAATAAAAGCTGTATGTTCAAATATGACTATAGCTTCTTTATAAATAACCATACCAAACAGATAATAGGCTAATTGCCGTACACCAGCAGTTTCAGTTATTACAGCACATAAATGATGAAATGTCCTCTATCCATTAATTACTATGAATATGAATACTTCAGCCTCAAGGAAAAGTACACACAAAATGATATTACTTCTTTAAGTACATAGTTAAGGAAGATGAAAGTTTAGAGATAGATGGTAGTTATATTTGCACAACAGTGTGAATGTACTTAATGCCAAAGAACTATACACTTAAATATGTTAATGGTAAATTTTATGTTATGTAAATTTTACCACAATAAAAAAAATGTAGAAAACAAATCACAACACATACATAATTGTAGTTGTGATGTTTAAAAGGTATCAAGCAAGACTGGAAAAAGACTAAAAACACTGTGTTTGGTCAATAGGACAATCTGTAGAAAATAATTCTATTTTTTTTTTCACATCACTTAAATAATACTTCAGTTGCTAGTTTAGCAAATTACATATGTTTGTGTATGCATGTGTGCATATAAAAAGAGATTTGAAATGATACACAAACTTTTAACAATGGTTATCTCTGGTTAAGAGAAAACAAGAATAGAGATTCATCTGTATGCTTGATTTCTTTTAATCTGTAGGCATGATTTTTTAATTTAAAAAGTATTTTAATATTCGAAAATAGAAATAACTCAAAAATAACAAACCTTAAAGGATACAAACAGAAACAGATAATTCCATCTATATATCTAATTGTTAACATAACCACAAAGAAAAAAGACTTAATTCAAGAAATTTTTAATACAACACTCTGACTACATACTTTTTTAAAAAATAAATTTATTTATTTATTTTTAAATTTTTGGCTGCATTGGGTCTTTGTTGCGGGTTTTGTCTAGTTGCAGCGAGCAGGGGCTACTCTTCACTGCGGTGCACGGGCTTCTCACTGAGGTGGCTTCTCTTGTTGTGGAGCACAGGTTTTAGGCGCACGGGCTTCAGTAGTTGTGGCTCGCAGGCTCTAGAGCGCAAGCTCAGTAGCTGTGGCGCACGGGCTTAGTTACTCCGCGGCATGTGGGATCATCCCAGACCAGGGATCGAACCCGCGTCCCCTGCATTGGCAGGAAGGTTCTTAACCAATGCACCACCAGAGAAGTCCCTCTGACTATATACTCTTAATGAAAGTTAGTCTAAAGACAAAAAGCATGGTAGAGCAATGGTAAATTTTACATAGCAATTTTGTTGTTGGAATGACACTGGTATAGTTTATTCTGGAACTTTTTATGTATATTGTAAGATAGAGTAAATGAATAAACATGCTAATACTGCTGGGATTCAGGGTTCTCACCTTAAGAGAAAGGAGATACGATGATGGAAAAGGGAAAAGCATGGGAAAGACCCTGTGGTACTGACTTAGAACAGATGGATGGATGGAAGGAAGGGAGGAAGGGAGGAAGGGAGGAAGGGAGGAAGGGAGGAAGGGAGGAAGGGAGGAAGGGAGGAAGGGAGGAAGGGAGGAAGGGAGGAAGGGAGGAAGGGAGGAAGGGAGGAAGGGAGGAAGGGAGGAAGGGAGGAAGGGAGGAAGGGAGGAAGGGAGGAAGGGAGGAAGGGAGGAAGGGAGGAAGGGAGGAAGGGAGGAAGGGAGGAAGGGAGGAAGGGAGGAAGGGAGGAAGGGAGGAAGGGAGGAAGGGAGGAAGGGAGGAAGGGAGGAAGGGAGGAAGGGAGGAAGGGAGGAAGGGAGGAAGGGAGGAAGGGAGGAAGTGCTCCCAGCCAATGACAGAGCGCAGCAGGGATGCCACGGCAGGCCCATTCTGGAGACATCAGACTCCTCCAACGGCCAACCCAGGCTCGAAGATGCCCCGACAGCCTTGCTGAACCTTCCCCGGGTTGCAGGGCGGTCGAACACACTTCTGCCCAACCTTCTCCCGCTGCACTCGAGGTCAGACTTGCACTGCTTCTTCCAGCCTTTTTTCAGCTCCCTCCCTATTTTCTCTCCCACAGGTGCTTGTCCCAGTAGAACTGATGCCCCTTTAATCCCATCTTGACATCTGCTTCTTGGAAGACCCAGACTAACGCAGGGTGGAGACAAAAAATAAAGGAAGGAAGGAAAGGAGGGAGGGAGGGAAGAAAAAGAAGAAAAGAAACCTAAATATTTTTGCCATCTCTGTCCACTGAAAGGGCCTAGAAGTTGTGACACTCAAGTAGCCATGAGCAAGCTGGGCACCCAGATCTGGGATGGGGTAGGAAAAGAACAAGATGGCCCTGGACTATGTTATTGTACCTCAAGTGAGGAAGTGCCCAAAGGACTGGGTTGCGGGGTGAGGGGGTTGTCCAAAAGGCCCAAGAACCAGGTTAAAGGTGCCCCCACTGGCCAAATGTGAGACAGTGTGAGCATCAAAAAGAAAACTGAAGGTCATACAACTGATTTTAAGAGTTCAGGGGTTCAAAGTGATACTGAAAAATGGGGTGTCCTTAACAAAAGAATGTCAACTAATAAACATACGAGGAATAATAACTACAAAACCAGCATTTTGCAACCATCAGCAAAATAAATCATTCAGCAGGTATCGACAATCGATGCTAAAATCGTAGCATAAAATTTTATTGGACAGGGCTTCCCTGGTGGTGCGGTGGTTGAGAGTCCGCCTGCCGATGCAGGGGACACGGGTTCGTGCCCCGGTCCGGGAGGATCCCACATGCTGCGGAGCGGCTGGGCCCGTGAGCCACGGCCGCTGAGCCTGCGCGTCCGGAGCCTGTGCTCCGCAACGGGAGAGGCCACAGCAGTGAGAGGCCCCCGGACCCAAAGAAAAAAAAAAAAAAAAATTTATTGGACGATAGGATATTCATACGGTCTCGAAGTATCACCCTGTGGAGATTACTACGAGGAAAAGATGACTGCTTTTGCAATGTAAAGAGATGGCAGACAGCACCTTAAGTGATCAAACAGTATAAGCAACACTCAGGCAAACCAACACTGCACGTCTCCTCATATGCACTGTAGTCTTTGCACCAAAAATACTGAACCTGAAAAAAACAAAAAAACCTCACAACAACAACAAAATGAGGGACTCTGGAGAGCGGTACTGCATTAGATTAAAATAGGGTTAGGAGATACGCCAGCCAAAAGCAGTGCGTGATCACTGACTGGACCCTAAGGCAGGCCAGCGTAAGGGATATCTGGGGGAACTTTGAATATGCATTGTGGTTTCAATAACACAAATTTACCAACATTACTACCATGGGTCTCACATACGTATGCTCTTTCGGAAGTTTTGGGAAGCGATGAGCATTACCTTTGACGGGTTAATTACAATATTTCTAGCCGAGCCATGCTCGTCTCCAGTAAAGGCGGGCTGATTGTTGAAGCCTTGCTTTACATTCACAGCAGTCAGTTCATCCTGTGGGAGGAAAGGTACTGATTAGTGCGAAGGATGTCAAAGCTCCAACTGAAGCCAACATCCTGTGGCCTCAGGAATGACGAAGTTTGCTATGCTCTGTAGAGAACTGTTCAACACTCACCAAGGAAAGAAGCAACAGAGGTTTAAAAATCAATATATACATGTGTAGAGAGAGAGAAAGCAAATGTGGTAAAACGTTAACAACCATTGCCTGTAGGTGAAAATTCTTCACTAATAAAATTGGAAAAAGGAAAAAAAAAAAGCAACCTCCCCCCATAAACGTAAACTCATAGAATGTGCAGACTAGGATTGTTTCTAGAGAGCCCACAGCTTGACCGCCCCTACCTTGCCAGCCCCTGTGCACGTCTCTATGCTATGTTCCAGAAAACTGGCTCACTCAACTTACCCAAGACCCCACAGCGAGTTAAAGACAGGAATGAAGGGTTCCTAGGCCCAAGGCTTGTGATAACTACACACCACCACAGCCCTGCAACTGAGGGGAAGTTTAGAGCTTGCCAAGCTGTTCATACATCTCGGCTCACTTCACCTCTACCAATTCTGAGGCAGATGGTAGGCGTGTGTCTTCATGCCTGTTTACAGATGAGAAGAGTGAGGCTCTCTCAGCTCGTACAGTAACTGGACAAAGCCAGCACTGAAAGACCATCTTCTCAATCCTCGACTAGGAAGAGAAATTTCCATGACACCGTGCACCAGAGTACAAATGCCACAGGAAAATGTGGTCTAAAAATACATAGCCACAATTCGTACCCTCCTTAAAAAAGATCTACTGGATAGATATAGGAAAACTTTCCTTACCAAGGTCACAACACATCAAAAATAGCCCAAGGCATTAAAAAAAAAAAAAAAAAAAAAAAAAAAAAACCACTTTCACCTGCCCAGATCACTGAGTTATAGAACTAAATCAGAGTTCCCAAAATACAGACTGGAAAGAATAAAGGGGAAAGGTTTGCGTAAATGAAGCTACCTTCTGCTCCCCTCACTTCAGGCCAACAAATGGTCTCAGTGACACCTGGGGTAATGGTAGCAACAGCACAAGAATATACACTTATTCTTCACAAGTAATTGCTGTAAGTGTAAAATGAAAAAAAAAAAAAAAAAAAAAATTCAGCTGATCAAATCACTGCTACGATTAGGCAGAAAGCCTTAGGCCAAAATCGTTAACGACATATAGCACCTGAAAGGTCACCTTGGCTGAGAACTGGGGTCTCCTGGAGTCATGCCATGTAACTTTACTTAATTGTGTGTGCTCTAGCTAATACCTTGGCTAGGCACAGTTCTGGTGGGCCTTCAAAAAACCCTACTACAGGAAGCTTAGCTCTACGGTAGTCAAGTCTCCTCCCAGCACGAAAGGTAGCTGGAATTGTGATCCGCACAGAAAACGAGTTGCATGTATATATCAGAAGACATCTCAAACTGCTCCTGCATTTTCAAATAAATTATTTGGAAATCTAGGGCAAAACTACATAATGCATATTTTAAGTCAAAAAAGTGTCAGTCAACTGAAATAAAGCAGGCATGCTAATGAAATTTCTGCAGTCTCAGAGTCTAAGGAATAAGGGGGACACATGGTGTCACGAGGGGAATGGGACAAGAAAATGGAATTTTTATCTTTGCTTTAGCATCAGAGTAATACAGGAAACACTAATTGAGTGATAGCTTATGTTTTCACTAAAAATACGTCCTGGGTTAATCAAGGGGGAATGTGTGAGGCTCTCAGGACCAGTTAGCTCCATTTAGTGCTGCTTCAGTTTCTATTCTAAACTAACCCCTGCTCAGCTAGCTGCTTGTTGTGACTGACTGCTAACCACTGGCCTGGACAGACATGCCACACGCAGGCGCGCGCGCGCGCGCGCACGCACACACACAAAATCGCCAGAAGGAAAAGAACATGGAACCATGGTAACAAGTCTGTCAGCCACATCAGATTTTCCTCAAACTAGGATCCACCCAGGTACTGCTGGGAGCCTTGAGTGCTGAGAACTTTCCAAACTTGTATTCTAAGTTTCATGAAAATGCATCCAGAATCTGAGCACTTCTCACTACCACCGATGCCTCCCCCAGGTCAAGGCCACCATCCTCTCATGCTTGGACACTGCAACAGCTCCTAACTGGTCTCCTCGCTTCTACCTTTGCCGTCTGAAGGCCACATTCAACACAGCAGCCACAGGGAGCTTTGGAAAACTTGAGTGAGATCATGTCACTCCTCAAAGCCTGCGATAACTCCGTACCTCAGAATACGAGCAGAGGCCCTATGAGGTCCTACAAGTCCCTGAGCCATCTGGCCCCTTACATCTTTCCGACCTCATCCCTGACCGCACTCCCCTTGCTCACTCTGCAGCTCCTCAAGGGTCCAGCTGGACGATCTCCAGCCTCAGGGCCTTGCATGGTCTATCCCTTCTGCCTGGATTGCTCTTCCCTGGTTTCCACACGGCCAACTCCCTGACCACCTTAAGTCACGTCCTCGATGAGAAATCTGATGACCCTATTTGAAACTGGAACTGCTCACCCCATTCCCTTCACCCTAGCACTCCTAATCTTCCAATAGTCCATAGCACTGATCACCTAAAACCCCACGTAATTTACTTATGATGTATCCTGTCTGTCTCCCCCACCAGAAGATAAGGTCTGTGAGAACAGGGGTCTTTACGTTGTTCACAGAAGCATGCCAAGAACACAGAGCAGTGGCTGGCACAGAGCACACAGAGGCGTTCAATAAATATTTGTTGAAAGAGTAAATAAGTGAATGATAACCTGTTTCGAACAATTAACATAATAAGTATATTCTGAATCACTACCCCATGACGTTGAGGTCCCTAATTCTGTGTGGATTTATGACTAGAGCCACTTAACCTCCCAGAGCAGTGGCTGTCACGCCATCAGGCCCAAGGCACCATCCTAAAAGCAAACATTTTTAAATGCCCTTTTTCCAAGTCTGAAATGAAATTCATAGACAATAACTTACCAACATTTTTTTTAAAAAATCAATGTAATGCCCTCGCTCTAAAAGTTTTCTCAAAATGAAAGTAAGTTATAACAACATAGGTACTTGAAAAGAAAACCCTCAGGCATACACAACAAGAACTCTACTACCCAAAAAGTGTGGTCCACGGGTCATCAGCGCTGGCTTGTTAAAAATGCAGAATCTCATTTCAATCAGCTTAACAAATTCTCCAGGTAATTCATGGACACATTAACCTTTGAGAAGTGGGGCCCTAGGAGACATCAAGAATTAGTAAATGTTTGTTCCTATACCTAGAATCACCAGAAATGCAGTCCGTGCAAAATGCAGACTGATATAGGTGTGCTGTATTGCTATTTCAAATTATCAGGAACAGCACGATGTGAATCTTCTGTAACGGTGAAAACTCTTAGTAAAATTTTCAAACCAACAAAATAAAATCTTCTCCCAATATATTAAAACGCAATCGTTATATTCCTCAGAGTCTCAGTGTATACTGACTGTGTATTAAAATCATGCCAAAAAAATACTTTGAGATCCCATGTAAATAGATTCCCACCTGGAACAGAGAGAAAACGACTTGGAAAGTTTGGTGGCACACATGACAATCCAGTGGGACACAGGACAATTCTTCATTGAGGACATCTAGCACCCCTGGCCCCGCCCACTAAATGGCAGTAGCACCTCAATTGTAGTGATAGCCGACACCTGCTCCCAGAGCGTCACCACACTCCTGCAGAAAACCAAAGTCTACTGAGAGGACTGCTTTTACCTTTTAAAGCCCTGCCTCTGTAAAGGGGAATCCAGGTTTCAGAAACAGGGAGTTTCACACAGGCTCTGCTCCTGCTGCAACACCATGACGATGGGACGTCCAGCTCCAGCCACTACAGGCCCCTACAGCTTGCAGCTGTGGCTACAGGTGGAGGCCTTGCTGACCCCAGGGTAAGGATGACTAAGTGGAAATGCACACAAGGGGGACAAGAGCCCAGGCTCTGCAATCAGACTGTCTGAATCTGAACCTCCAACTCCACTGAAGAGTGACTCAAAGCAAGCTCTGGAACTGTTCCCAGGCCTCAGTTTCCTCAACTGTGAAACAGGGATAGTAAGAGTTTCTACTACTATTATCTCCATAGCCTAGTTGAGGAAATAAAAAGCAGAGAGGTTAATTAACTTACCCAAGGTCACATAGTGGTAAAGAACTCCAAAGAATCCACGTTCCTAGCCACCACGCTATATGAACGTGGCCAGCAATAAGTATTACTGCTGCTGTCTGTGTCATATTTCTGGTTCAGGAAAGTGATAACCTGAAGCTTCAGTAAGCACTCAGAAATACAAAAGATCTGCTTCAGAAATTAAAAAGACCTTGGCCTTCAGTAGTGGTTCTCAAACTTTTGCATGCATCAGAATCCCCTGATGGGTTGGTTAAAGCACAGCTGCCACTGGGGCCCCTCCCCCAGAGCTTCCAATTCGATAGGTGGGGTGGTGCCCAAGAATCCGAATTTCTAACAACTTCCCAGATGAGTGGTGCATATCCAGGGACCACACTTTGAGAGCCCCTGACATAAAGATTTGGAGTTGGTGGCTTTCTAGAAAACCAGGGCGTTCCCATGCCCAGCATCAGGGCTGCACTCACCACCAGGGAGAAACTCGATGCTCCACCTTAGCTCAGGAGCAGGAAGTCCCAAGAAGAAAAGCCTGGTCAGAATTCTCTGCCACACCCCTGTCCCCACTCCAAAGGCACACACACAAAGCTACACACACACACACACACACACACACAACACACACACAACACACACACAAGGATCAAGGAAGAAAACAAGTCAGAAAGTTTCTCTTTCACTCCTTTAACTTCTCATAGACCCACGAATAAAAACACCGGGGCTGCAGAGTGCTCAATTAAATCAGGAAGCACACAGAGCTGAAACAGAAGGCTGGAAGGCACTTCTGTTAAAGTTTACTCACGCAGAACTTTAGGTCAGCTTTCTAGAGAAACCAAGTGAAACGGAGCTAAAAACCAAAGCGTCACAACCAAAACATGCACCCTGATGGTTTTTCTCCCAAAGTTTCTTTAAAGAGTGAAAGTCAACAGCAAGAATCCAAACACCGAGTTAAGAGTAAGATCCAGATTCCAGAGTGTTTACTATTGTTGTTTAGACAGTGTTTCTCAAACTCCAGTAATGTACAAACAGACCCCTTTGAAAGGAAAAACATCCTCTCTGACCCCAGCATGCCGTGATGAACCCAATTTGGGGAAATGAGATAGGACATGGATACTTAACGGCATTAGGCAGCGCTAAGAGATTCAGAACAAGATGTAACGTGTTATACCAACTCAAACTACAAACTTTTATGACACTTTGCTCTGAAGGCCTTTGCCAAATCTAATCAAGCAAATATGTAAGGGAGAGAGTCCAGATTTTAAAACAGCATGCCGCTAAAATCCCCAAGCCAGGGGACACAAATAGCTTCCTCTTGCACTAACCTTGAACCTCTTCAAAGATCTTTCTAAATAAGAGAGGATAGCCACCAAAGTCCTTACCACGGTCCTTACAGAAACTGAAACTTGTTTTGCTACACCTAGTCAACAATTCTCATAAAAACTAGAACCGTCAGCTGCTACTTTGCCTATCTGCAAAGCTGAGACAACTAAACCCCTCAAAACCTGGGGACACAACCAACCACTAATCACGATCTTAGCACCAAACCCTTTCCAGTAGAAGAACTCCTTTGTTGGAGGTTGAAAATTTTTCCCATTGTACAATGTGGGGAATAAAGAAAAATAAAGTGCCAACCATGAACTCAGAGAGTTTTAAATGTTTTTGTTTTTCATTAACAGCAGCGGGGACAAAACACTGTACACACATGTGTGAGCCCTAACACCTACTCAGCCAAGAGACAATGCTAGCTGGGAACACGCATTCAGTCCGGCCTGGTGGCCTGGGGCAGCGGGGCACCAGGCCAGGCAGCATATGATTTCAACAGGTTTAAAACGGAATTGGTCCAAAAGTAACCTCAACACAGAGAAAAGAAATCTCGGCCACTTGGTCGTTGGCTTCGACTAAAATGACAAGCCTTAAAGCAATTTTAGGGAGACAGGTACCCAGAGACAAACAGAAACAAAAGCCTAGAAACTGGCCCATGTTCATACGGAAGGCCAGCATTCACTCTGCATTTTTGTATTTTGTACCGATACAAAAGTCAGACCTTCGATATTCTGGGTGAACTCCAAATGCATCCATAAATCTCGTGCATTTACCTTGAACTTCAGAGAATGATGTTATTTTTTGGATCGCTTTCAAAGCAATCTTTTAATTTCAATAAATGTTTCATCAGGAAAGTGAAACCATTTTGATGCTAGTTTGGAAATTGCTTAAGCTCTTTCTCACTCAAAAGGGGAAAAAAGTCAGTTTAGCACAATGTTCAATGACCATCTCAAAAGCAGATAATAAATAAACACACACAAGGTGCACACACACTTAACCTCCTCCAGACTTCTCATCTACCGCAAAGAACACATGCAGAGATGCCCGATTTCCTCGGTCACCTACTTGCATCTAACAAACTAACTCAATGACTGTCAGCAGATTGGACAGAAATGCCCACCAGGCAGGACAATGTCACAGCAGTAGAAGATGTCTCTCTATGCACTAGTTAGGCTGTGTTAGCTAGGGTCTTACCTCAAACAAAATTTTTAAAAACAGCTTTATAACTGTTTTCCCTAGCTTGTCCACCTCCCTCCCAGAAGAGCATTCTCTGAGACCCCTGAGGATGTCTGCAGATCCCATTTGAGAAGTGAGGCTATGATAACACCCATCATGGATAGATTCGATAGTGGGGTTTTTTTTGGCCTTGCCATGCAGCATGCGGGATCTTAGTTCCCTGACCAGGCATCGAACCTGCGCCCCTGCGGTGGAAGCTCAGAGTCCTAACCAGTGGACTGCCAGGGAACTCCCAGAATCAATAGTCTTCAGGCAACACTTAGGGTTAGCAGATACAAATGACCCAAGAGATAAGGGAAAAATCTTTCTCGCCTCAGACCTCATCATTAACCAGTTCTATCCATACTTCTCTCAAAACACGTCTCACATCTAGTCCTTCCTCTAAAATAATATGTACAGCCATCTCTCTACACTGCGGCCACTGTCACAGCAGGCCCAGGTTGCTGCTCTTCACACACCTCCCCTCCTCCGTCCAGACCTTTGCCTCAACCTAGCCTGCCCACTGGCCCCTGATGAACCTTCCTGAAACAGGTTTTCTTTTATGCTCTCCCCTATTCGAAAGCCTCAGAGGCTTCCCACCACCCCCAACCCCACCCCACCCCACCCCCGCCCCGCAGGACCTAAAGAGAACAGAAGCATGTAGCACAACACTCTACAGATCCTCAGTAACATCTGTGGGCCTTCACTGCACCTAACTCCAGCCTCGACTCAAAACACAATCACCGGGCTTCCCTGGTGGCACAGTGGTTGAGAATCCGCCCGCCAATGCAGGGGACACGGGTTCGATCCCTGGTCCGGGAAGATCCCACATGCCGCAGAGCAGCTAAGCCCGTGTGCCACAACTACCGAGCCTGCGCTCTAGAGCCCGCGAGCCACAACTACTGAGCCGACGCGCCTAGAGCCCGTGCTCCGCCACTGCAATGAAAAGCCTGCGCACTGCAATGAAGAATAGCCCCCGCTCGACGCAACTAGAGAAAGCCCACGTGCAGCAACGAAGACCCAACGCAGCCAAAAATAAAAATTAATTAATTAATTAATTTTTAAAAAACCACAATCACCTAGGATGGGCATTAAACCCCTCGAACAACCAAGCTCCACTTCCCGGACTCACTTCCATTCTGAGTGTCAGAATCACAGAGACCTGAGTTTGAACATAGAGCCTTACCTGTCACAGGGAACAACGTAAGTGACCTCTCTGCACCTCAGCTGCTTCAAGTGAAGTAAGACAAGAATAACTCACAGGGCTGAGGTTACATAAGATAAAATGTACAAAGTTTAGCACAGTGCCTGGCCCCATATTAAGTGCTCCATAAATGGCGGCTACTGGTATAAAAAAATTAGAGCTTTTTTTTTTTTTTTTTAACTTACATTTAATCTACTTGACTATTATATCCCTTGCCACATACACTGTCTTTTCAACCTCTAAGCCTTGCCTGATTCCATTCGCATCCCCTGGAGGACAGCATGAAATCTCTTGCCTTCTTCAAACCCCAGCTCGGGGCTTCCCCTCATTTGATCAACAAATAACAAAGTATACATCACGTGTGCTAAGTACTGGGGATTCCAGAGCGAGCAAACTGCAAGTGTGATCAATGCCCCAAGGAGAAGGACTACCTGCTCAGAGCACACATGACAGGGGCTTAACCTAATCTGAGAACTCAGGAAAAATTCCCTGAAGAAGTGGCCTTTGAGCCAAACTCTGAAACAGGAGTAAACTAAGTTAAGAGGAGGACCCTTACGATAGCAAGGTTGACATTTTTTGCGTGAAGGGATATAATACTAACTCTGCGAAGACCACGAAACGTTAGAGATGTAGACTGTAACTGCTAACGCAACCGCTAATAAAAATAAAATGTAAAGAGGTAAACTAAAATGTCAATAGGTAAGTTTAAATTATTTTTAACATAGTTTAATAATCCAGAAGTAAAATGGTAAATAAATCGAACCATATCAGTAATTGGGTTAAGATTCCAATTAAAAGACAGGGATTGCTGGAATGGATAAGGAAGCAAAACCCAGCTACATGCTGTACATTTTTTAAATATATTAAGACAGATAAGGTGACAGAAAACTGATGGAAAGAGATATATACCATACAAATGATGAACTTAAGAGGGCTGGAGTGGCTATATTAATATTGGACAAAGTCAACTTCAAGATAAAGAGCATTATCAAAGATAAAGAGGGGCACACCATAATGATGAAAGGGTCAACTCATCGGGAAGACGTAACGACAATCACGGGCACTGTGTGCCCAACAAGAGACAGGAAGAGCATGTGTAAGGTCTGTAGGCCTTGGAAAATGAAAGAAAGAATGCTGTCACGGCAGGAGCAAAGGGACGCAGGTGTGAGGTGAGACTGGGCAGTGGGTGGGGATAGAATACACAGGGTCTTGTGGGCCAAGTAAAGGACTTATATCTTTACAAGAGTAAAGGGTTTTACCCACACACCTATGGGTCAGTTAATCTTCGACAAAGGAGGCAAGAATATACAATGGGAAAAAGACAGTCTCTTCAGCAAGTGGTGCTGGGAAAGTTTAACAGCCACATGTAAAAATCAATGAAGTTAGGGCTTCTCTGGTGGCGCAGTGGTTGAGAGTCCACCTGCCAATGCAAGGGACACGGGTTCGTGCCCCGGTCCGGGAAGATCCCACATGCCGCGGAGCGGCTGGGCCCGTGAGCCGTGGCCGCTGAGCCTGTGCGTCCGGAGCCTGTGCTCCGCAACGGGAGAGGCCACAACAGTGAGAGGCCCGCGTACCGCAAAAAAAAAAAAAAAATCAAAGAACACACCCTCACACCATACACAAAAATAAACTCAAAATGGCTTAAATGCTTAAACATAAGACATGACACCACAAAACTCCTAGAAGAGAGCATAGGCAAAACATTCACCAACGTAAATCGTACCAATGTTTTCTTAGATCAGTCTCACAAGACAACAGAAATAAGAACAAAAATAAACAAATGGGACCTAATCAAACTTACAAGCTTTTGCGCAGCGAAGGAAACCATAAACAAAACAAAAAGACAGCCTACAGAATGGAAGAAAATATTTGCAAACCATGAGACAGACAAGGGCTTAATTTCCAAAATATACAAACAGCTCATACAACTCAATAAAAAAACAAACAACCCAATCAAAAAATGGGCAGAAGACCTAAATAGACGTTTCTCCAAAGAAGACATACAGATGGCCAAGAGGCACGTGAAAAGATGCTCGTCATCACTAATTACTAGAGAAATGCAAATCAGAACTACAATGAGGTACTACCACCTCACACCAGGCAGAATGGCCATCACTAAAATGTCTACAAATGACAGACGTAGGGTGTGGAGGGTAGGGAGAAAAGGGAACCCTCCTACACTGTTGGTGGGAATGTAAATTGGTGCAGCCACTATGGAGAAAGTATGGAGATTCCTTAAAAAACTAAAAATGGAGTTGCCATATGATCCAGCAATCCCACTCCTGGGCATATACCCAGACGAAACTATAATTCAAAAAGATACATGCAACTAACACAACATTGTTAATCAACTATGCTCCAATATAAAATAAAAACTAAAAAATAAATTAATTTTTAAAAAAGATACATGCACCCCTACGTTCATAGCAGCACTATTCACAATAGCCAAGACAGAAGCAACTTAAATGTCCATCGATAGATGAATAAAGATGTGGTAAATATATACAACGGAATATTACTCAGCCATACAAAAGAATGAAATAATGCCATTTGCAGCAACATGGATGAACCTAGAGATTATCATACTAAGTGAAGTCAGAAAGACAAATACCATAGGACATCACTTATATGTGGAATCTAAAATATGACACAAATGAACTTATCTACAAAACAGAGAACAGTTGCTAAGCAGGAGGAAGGCCGGGGAAGGGATGGATTGGGAGGTTAGGATTAGCAGATGCAAATTATTATATGTAGATTGGATAAAAAACAAGGTGCTACTGTCTAGCACAGAGAACTGTATTGAATATCCTTTGATAAACCATAATGGAAAGGAATATGAAAAAGAATGTATAGACAGATATGTATAAGTGAATCACTTTGCCGTACAGCAGAAATTAACACAACATTGTAACATCAACTGTAATTAAATAAATTTTTTAAAGAAAAGAGTAAAGGGTTTTATGCAGTGGGGTAACCTCATCCAAACTGAATAGGTCCACAGTGGAGACAACTGATTGGAGCCGGTCAGACCAAACAGGAGGCCTGGGGGCAAGGGGACTGGGATGGGTTAGAGGCTCTCTTAAGAGTCGAGACGTGAGAAGATGGTAGCTAGGACCAAGACAGAGGCGGAAAGAAGGGGAAGCATGGAGGGATACTTACGGGGCTACTCAACAGGGCTTTTGGTAACATGTTGGATGGAATGACAAAGAGTGAGGTTATCAAGGATGTCCCCGGATTTCTGGGATGGCAAGAGCTCTTAAAACAGCGTATAGCAGTGTTGGGGAATTTTTAGAGGGAAGGGGAACAGATCACAAGTTCAGTTTTAAATGTTAACTCTCAGGGCTTCCCTGGTGGCGCAGTGGTTGAGAGTCCGCCTGCCGATGCAGGGGACACGGGTTCGGGACGCGGGTTCGTGCCCCGGTCCGGGAGGACCCCACATGCCGCGGAGCAGCTGGGCCTGTGAGCCGTGGCCGCTGAGCCCGCGCATCCGGAGCCTCTGCTCCACAACGGGAGAGGCCACGACAATGAGAGGCCTGCGTACCGCAAACATTACAAATAAATAAATAAATAAATGTTAACTTTGAGGCAGCTGGCAAAACAAGATGTTTCTTACAGACATTTAGAAGTCTAGAGTGCCCAGAAGGTAAGGTCCAGTACCAGACCAACCAGGGACATGCGGAGGAGGGTCTAGAGACAAGCCCTGCAGGCACTGAATTGTGTACCCTGAAAAGACAGGTCGAAGTCCTAACTCCTATACCGGTGACCTTATTTGGAAATAGGGTCTGTGCAGCAATAATCAAGTTAAGGTCATGCTGAAATCGGGTGGGTCCTAATCCAACAGCACATGGCTGGTGTCCTTATCAAAGAAAAGAGCAGAAGGAAGACAGAGGCGGAGGTTGGAATTATGCTGCCACGAAACCAAGGAAAGCCTGGGGCTCCCAGAAGCTGGATGAGGAAAGGAAGGATCCTCCTCTAGAGGCGTGGCCCTGCCTCCGGAACTGTGGGAGAATTTCCATTGTTTTAAGCCACACAATTTATGGTATTTTGTTTAGGCAGCCCTAGGAAAGTAAAAACTCCACGTAGGAGAAGAAGCGGGGAAGCTCTGCCCTATCCCTCAAAGCAAGACCACCTCTAAAATCAGCACCCCGGCCATTTGGCAGCAGCAAGGGTCTACAACGCAGAGTCTACGGCTGAGAAAAGCAGCATTGCTTGGCTCTGTAAAAGGGAACACCCCGGCGCCCTGCATCACACCACAGGGACTGATTTCTGTTTGGATCTCTTCTAATTGACAGGTCACTTAACAGCTGTTTGAGAAGTTTAGGAAAAAAAAAAAAAAAAGGCGGGGTAGTGGGCTGTTTCCCCAATGCAGCCAAAATGCTTGTAAGAGAAGGTACTGCCACCAGCCTCCTGAAGAGAGAGCCAAGGGAAGGGGCCAGACTGACTCAGGGGAGGCAGGACTCCCCTAAAAAGCCACCTAGCATTTCCCCTACCCCCACCAACATCTCTAACATCAAGGGCCACATTTGCATCGAGGCCACATCTGAAACTCAGGTCTTTACACATCCACCCTTATCTACACGGCTATTAATATTCACCCCCAACCAAACCACACCTGCAGGCCATCAATCACTAACGGTGGGGACTCAGACGAACCCCAAAGGATATGAGCTCAACACAAAACAGCAAGTCCTATCTGGCACACCTGTACCGTGCAGCAGGCAAAAGAGAAGAAAAGAAAATCATGGTTATAGGAATACTACTCTACTCTCTGGCCTTTACACAGCATATTCACACCCATCTTCCTAAAAGCCAAATGGCTCTGGCAGGATGGGTGCCCATTTACAGGCTGAGAAACTGAGGCTGAAGTGGGGGGGGGGGCAGGCAGTGAAATGGTTAAGCAGCCACATGAGAATCAAGCCTCCAAGAGGCCCAATGTGCTCTCCAAGACGGTGAGATCTTGGAGGACATCAGTATGATTCCAATCAACCACAACTAGAATCCTGGCTCCCTCCTTTCCTGTGAAATGGAGATCCACCTACCTTCCGTTGTATAGAATAAGAGGAAATCGTATGTGAGGCACTCAGCGCTTTAAAAATGGGCTCATGGGAGTTCCCTTGTGGTCCAGTGGTTAGGACTCTGCACTTTCACTGCCAAGGGCCCGTGTTCAATCCCTGGTCGGGGCACTGAGATCCCACAAGCCACCCGCCGCGGCCAAAAAAAAAAAAAAAAAAAAATTGCTCATCACGGTCATCATAAATGTGATTTTTCACCAGGCAGCACATCCAGGCCCACACCACGCACCACACGTCCGGGGATTCAGCCACTCTCCAAAAAGCGAATGGGAATGTCCACTGAGTAGTAGGCTGTGCTGAACACACAGGGCTCTGGGGGCCCGACTCCCCATGAGAACCTCCCTCATCCTTAACCATGAGACAGGCAGGCCCTCCCCCTCCACTGAAAGTGGGAGAGACTTTGATTCAAATTACCTCCAAATATACTTAGCATTTATTCCACTCGTATCTAAATAATTGTAGCCTATTAATTCATATTCAAATCACCTTCAAATGCATGTCACCCTCTGATATCAAACACCTGGATGTGGCTCTCAGGAAAATTGTAGGAAAACTGCCAGAGAAAACGACTTGAACTTTTAGATTTGCATACGCATAAAGCAGGAAAGGAGACTTAAGGTGTCCAGAGTTGATTCTGCCCAGAACTGTATTTAAGGCAGCCTCAGGAGACAGTTTTCTCTTTGGATCCCCCATTGCTCAGGTAAGTCACCGTCCCACACAACTCATGCATTGCAGTCACATCTTAATGTAAGCTCTTCCTGTAAATCATATTTCTCACTTAGTGCTGAATCTGCCTCCCACTGGGCTAGGTGATCTGCGGGCAGAAAAAACAAACTCAAGCCATGGTTTCTGTCCTCTGAAGTTAACTGTCCGGTGGACTGACTCACTGTGCCCCTTACCTGGGTCCTCCTGTTCACCTTCTACCCTACGCCTAACTGCATCCCTGATGCCATGTGCCTGTAGGAAGGCGTGTTGTGCGATTTCCACCAAATGAACTGCAAATTCACAAAGAGGAAAAGTTCTTGGGTAATAGGGATGGAACGGGTGCCGGAAAAATCTAGTAAAACTGCAGAACACCCTTCTTCCTGCCTGGGAGGGAGAACAGAGATTGGGAATGTCTTTTTTTTGCTGGTGGTGGTGGTGGTGGTGACGTTGTTCATTTGTTTACCCGGAAACAGAGAGGCTAAACCTACAATTTTGAACCAAGAAAGCAAATGTCCGTGGGTCCACCTCCGAAAATGTAGCCCTAAAGTCAACCTCTGTTAACACCTCTCAGCCTCCACCCTTTTTATTTTCGGGAGGCTTGCTCATTCCCACCTCTTCCATGGAGCTTGGCCAACCTTCCAAGCAGTTCTGGCGGTTCACCGCCACCCAAGCCGCCCGTGGAGGGCTGAATAACAGGTATTGAAGGCGAGGTTTAAAGCATGGGACAAGAAACCAAAAGCCCTTTGAGTCATCAGACCTTCAAGTAAACCGTTTCGTGCCGCAGGGTGAGTGAGGTGAGTGGGGAAGGGTGGGGGGGGGGGGGCCTCTCTACCAGGCAGCCATTTGTCAAATAGAAACTCATGCCCCAGTGTTAGGAATATGGGGAGATGAGGGGTTCAGCTTGAAGAGAAGAAAATGGGAATATTCATTCCAATCTAGCCATCAGGTAATTCTAGATACCTGCCATATCTCTAAAGACTGAGTACAAAAAGGGGTCACTCTGAGATGCTCAAGCAACAGGACCTACTACCACCCCAGGTGAACGGTGACCAAGAAATCGAAGCATTTTCCGCACTCCCCTCGCCTTCACTTCCTTTGACCAATTTGTCACCGACCGCCAGCTCCTCTTCTCCAGTCCTATTTAAAGCCCAGATCTGTCGGGGCTCTTTTTTACTTCATGCTTTGGTTACTACAGCTGCCTCCCTCGCAGCCTCCGCGACTCCACTCTCTCCCCATCCGGATTTATTAGGCATGAGCTAGTGAGATAAATCTGACAGCGGGACCTCGTGAACTCGTCACCACCACCCCCCAACCGCAACCCGCCAGGACTCCAGGACTCCAAGCCCCATCTGCAGAGACACTGCCTTTTCCCCTCCATGCCTCGCTCATCCTACCTTCAGCTCTTTCTTAGGAAAGAGAGGGTACAACCTGCCCCGACTCACTCGGGTCCTGCCCCTCACACCTACATCCTCCAGGGAGACCTCCACGTATTCCAACCCTCTCTTTTCTGAACTCACGCAGCATTTTTAGCTGCACTATATAGAGAGCAGAATGGTTACAGCACGGGCTCAGGAGTCCAATTCCAACTCCATCACTATGCAGCTAAAGGACCTTGGGCAAGTGAAGTGACCCCTGTGACCGCTCTCCTGTGCCTCAGTTTCTTCGTCTGTAAAAAGGAGGTAAGAGTACCCACCTGAGAGGTGTTTGTGAGGCTGGCATAAAACCAAACATGTAAAGCACTCAGAATAACCAACACAATCAACGCTGTCTATCGTGATGGAACGTGGCACTTTATACCCCATACTGAATGCATACGTTATTCCTCAATTTTAAAATAAACAAAAACCAATGCATTAGTCATTTTTAAAACCGTTTTATGTGCGTCAGTGAGCCAGATGTTAATTTCTAGAGCTGTGCTACTCAGAGTGTGGTCTGAAACTGCCACCGGTCCTCAAGAATAATATGCAAAACTTGAGAGTGAGTGCTTGGAAACTTTCATAGCAACTTGACATTGCCACTACATTCAAGCAGCATTTCATTTTTCTAGTAATTCATTTTTATCATACATTTATATCAGTCTGCAACAGATTGAAAATTAATTTTAAAGAAACTTGTCCTTCACCATAGATATTTTGAGAAGCGCTGTTCTAGAGGGGACAGAAGCAGACTTCTATTTCTTTCCTACACACCCACATCGCTGAGTGCTGTAGGAGGCACATATCAAGTACTAAGTAAATGGAAGTATAACTTCACAAACATTTTCGATTATTTAATAATGACTTAAAAGCAGATCTCATGTGAGTAGTCGAAATGTAAATAGTGTCTCCAGTTCACGATCATTTTTTTCCCCAAGGAGTTGACATTTAGTCTAAAACTGACCCAAGAGTGAAAACAGCTCTGACCCCAAAAATACTTTCCATACTGTCTACTAGCAGCACTGTGTAGAGCTTTAAAAAGAGAAAGAAAAAAAAAGAAAGAAAGAAAGAAAGAAAAAAACTCTAAGCAATGTCAATATTAACCTTCCTCACAGAACTCAGGAGAAATATAAATTATTTCGCACTGCCTTGGACATACTTTCGATAGAGCCTCTCTCTATACCTTTAGGTAAACCAGCATCTCAGCAAAAAATTCCAATGACGCTTCAGACAAAATACATTTTCCTTAGTTCTTCCCTGCTGCCAATGCCTTAAAATGGTCCTAATCTCAACAACCTCATTAGATTAATCCATGAATGAAATGGCTGGAAAAGGAAAGCAGCAAATTCCACCAAATTTTAGTTGACAACGAGGCGGCATTTGCGTAGCTGAGCTGTGGCACATTGGATGTGGGTTGAAGGCTGAGTGAATTCTTGCCGAGGAAAATCTTTGCACATTCAAACTAACTCTGGAAATGCTTGCAGGAAATTAAAGGTAAACAGGGAGTCCTGTATACGTCCTGCATCCCGTCCTTTCTCAGAGGCAGCAATGCATTAACACTACATACAAGGTGTCACTTCCAGTAGGACCTCAGTCCCCTGGTCCCTGGACCAGGTCAGCCTTGCTCCAGCAGACAGCCCTCTCTCTCCAGCAGATTTAATCTCTTCCTCTCTCTAATTGTCCCCAAAATCTATAGATATGTTCAAGTTGAGGATTCAATACACTCTTGCTTTACTGAACTACTTGCAGTTCCTCCAAAGATTGTGTCCCATTTCCCATCTCGGTGCCTTTGCTCATACCCTCCGCCCAGAAGACACTGTCATCTGAAAAACACCCACATTTCTGAAGACTCTTCTAATCCTCAAGAGATGACCCCTCCCTCATTGGTTTCCGCCACCGCACTGAATGACTTCAAGGCTCTGCACACAGGACTGTCATCTCTCCACGCAAAGCTCCTCAACGGTAGGAACCATGTCTTATATTTCCTGGCATCACCGTGCCCTGTACAGGGCTTCTGAGAACCATTTGCTAATAATGACTGCTCCATTACCAGATCCAGTCAACAAATATTTCTTTAACCCCTACCATACCCCAGACCCCCTCCATGCCCCTGGTCATCAGCGGGGGGTAAAAAGGACATCGTCCTTGCTTCATGAAACCTACATTGGTTGGAGGACAGAGCACAGAAGAAAAACACAAACTGTGCTGAGGAGCAAATCATCACACTGCAGTGACAAAGAGAAGGCAACCAGGCGGCAGGAAGCACACGTGCAAAGGCCCTGAAGAGGGAAACTGCCAAACTAAGAGGAGGCCAATGGAGACGCTAGCT
This sequence comes from Lipotes vexillifer, assembly GCF_000442215.2. Lineage (NCBI taxonomy): Eukaryota > Metazoa > Chordata > Mammalia > Artiodactyla > Lipotidae > Lipotes > Lipotes vexillifer. The sequence goes on from NW_006771347.1 coordinate 677,666, forward strand.
CTCCCTTTGGACCACTGATCACCCCTACACCCGTCTCCTTAACAACTCCCTTCCTCGGAGGTCCTGCTGCCAGAGTCTAGAGTCGGCCTGCTCCTCCCTCTCTCTGCACATGCTCAACAGGTAATCGCAGCCATGACTCCAACTAGCCATGCACAAATCACACCCAAATCCAGATCTGCACTACTGCTCTACAGTTCAACCTGGATTCCCCAGAGGCATCTCAAATTGAAAATATTTTTTTAAAAAAATCGGGCTTCCCTGGTGGCGCAGTGGTTGAGAGTCTGCCTGCCGATGCAGGGGACACGCAGGGAACACGAGTTCGTGCCCCGGTCCGGGAAGATCCCACGTGCCGCGGAGCGGCTGGGCCAGTGAGCCATGGCCGCTGAGCCTGCGCGTCCGGAGTCTGTGCTCTGCAACGGGAGAGGCCGCAGCAGTGAGAGGCCCGCGTACCGCAAAATAAATAAATAAATAAATAAATATTAAAAAATGAACTCATTCTCTCCACTCCCCTCCCCTACCTTCCCACCCTTGGGGGAAAAAAAAAAGTTAACAAGTTCTTTCATTCCCTATGGCATGTTGGTTTGAGGGGTACTATCAATCATCTACCCACCCAGCTGTGTAAGCCAGTGTTCTCCATTTCAAAGCCCTCTGAGGTTCCCAAGAACTTTCCAGCTTCACATCCGTGAGACCAAATTTTCTTCATATCCTTCAATCGAAACAACATACTATAAGAGACTAAATGGAGAACTAGATATGAGAATCCAGACACTAAAGAGATTAGATTTGCAGAAATGTAAAACAATGCCACTCTTTCCACAATTTTTTTTTGATTTGGAGAAACATTTCTTGTTCGTAAAAAAACATGTGAAACATGAAATTGGTTTATTATTATTTTTAAATGAATTAATACATATTTCTAAAATTTCTCAGGTCTAATTTCTAATATGGTAAATACTGAGATATAACTTACATGAAAGCTCTATGGCATCCTAGATAAGGTTTATTATAAAGGGGTCCTAAGATCAGAGAGTTTGGGAACCACTGGCCTAAGCTAAAAATGTTGGTATAGCCTTGTACTCGTTCATCCCTCTCACCAAACACATCCATTTTGCCAGTTCTGCCGCCCCAATAACCTTTCTCCTAAATTCTCTCCTACTCTTTCTTCCCAAGCCCAGGAGGCCAAAAGGACCCACAAGAGACACATCCCAATCAAATCCTGGAATCTGTGAGTGTTACTTATTCGGAAAAAGGGTCTTTATATATACACTACTATGTATTAATATAAGGTGAATAACTAATGAGAACCTACTACATAGCACAGGGAACTCTACTCAATGCTCTGTGGTGACCTAAATGGGAAGGAAATCCAAAAAAGGGGGGATTTATGTATACGTATAGCTGATTCACTTTGCTGTACAGCAGAAACTAACACAACACTTTAAAGCAAATATACTCCCAAAAAAATTAATTGGAAAAAAAAAAAGGAGAAAGTGTCTTTGCAGATGTAATTAAGATCTTGAGATGAAATCATCCTGTGTTATCCAAGTGGGCCCTAAATCCAATAACAAGTGTCCTTATCAGGCACACCCAGAGAAGAACAGACACACGGAGAAGGCCATGTGAAGACGGAAGTGGAAGTGAGACAGATGTGGTCACAAAGAGGCCAAGGGATGCCCGGAGCCGCCAGAGGCTAGGTGCAGAATGGAAACGCTCTCCCCTAGAGCTCCAGAGGAGTATAAGCCCATCAACGCTCCCTTCAGACAGCTGGCCTCCAGAGCTGCGAGAGAATAAATTTCCATCGTTCTAGGCCACCTGATTTGTGGTACCTTGTTATGGCAGCCACGAAAACCTAATCCACCACCCCCACCCCCGAGGCCTGGAACGTCAGTGACCACCTAGCTCATCAGTCTTTCTGCCTCAGTGTGACCCTCAGAAGCACTGTCCCTTCAAACTGAGACCCTTGGTCATCTGAAATCTCACTCCCCTAACACCCTTGAACGGCCACCTCGTGGCCTCCACACAGCACACAAAGGACCCCATGTCTTGACCTTTCCTTCCCACTCTGACCCGGGTGCCCCCTGCACGCCCCACACCACACCTCAGGCTCACAGCACAGCCCACGTTCCTCCTGGCCTGTGACCCTTCACACCACACCCTCAGCCCCCACCACTGCTACGCACCCTCCAAGTCCGAGGCTCAAAATCTCTTCCTCTACCAGGTCCTGTCAGAAAGCGGGTCACTGCCGCTTGTCTCCGCAGCGCCTCGTACACGCCCCTCGAATAACATGTGAAACACTGTATGCCGTATTTACAGGTCTGTGACTCCCTCCAGACCAGGGTTTCTCAACCTGGGAGCCACTGACGTTTGAGTCCAGATAAGCCTTTGTTGTGAGCACTGTCTGAGGTACTGGAGAGTGTTAGCGACGTCCCCTGACTTCTGCCTACCAGATGCCAGTAGCAGCAAGCACACGTGGGCGTGCACGCGCACACACGCACGCGCACACACGCACGCGCACACACACAGGCACCCATAACTGCAACGACCCAAACTGTCTTCAAACACTGCCAGTGTCCATAGGGGGCCACCCCAGATGAAACCCGCTGCTCTGTATTGAAACCTTTGGGGGCCCAGGACCATACCCAATGCTCTCAGCATTTGTGTACACTTTCATTCGTAAAAGACATTTTGAGTCCGAGGTTTGGTCCACGCACTGTGTTCCAAGCCAGAGACAGAGGAGGAAATACAAGTCTTAGGCCCTGTCCTCATGAAGCCACAGCTGGCAAAATGCCCACAAGGTGCTCAATAATAGTGACTGAATGACAGAATCCGTTTGGCATGCAGACATATAGTCACGCTTCCTTCAGAACATGGAAAATAAAACCCAGGGGCTAAAATTTTTCTCCTCTTCTCATGCCCGAGCATTTCATGACTAAGGGGGATCCCTTTGTATACAGAATGCCACGTATAAGTGTCACTCCCTGGAAGTGGGCAACTGGTACAGCTTGTGTGTTTGTATCTCCAAGAGAGCTACCCATAAATAAAGGAGAATCTCAACCAAGAAAATGAAAACTAGAGAGGCTCAATCCCCAACACAGCCCACAAAGGCCAGTGCCAGAGCTATCTGCACCAGAGGCCATGGACAGGGCTGAGAACCTTCCACCAAAAAAACAGGACGACAAGAGCGCCTGAGCTTCCAGACTATTCCTCCCTCTGCCCAGGAGACACCACACAAGGTTCTGGCAAAGCTCTGAGAAGATCAAATAAATGGCTAGCTGAACTGAACAGTCCCCAGCTCTCACAGAGGCACTGGGTGCCCTAAAATGCAGAGTAGTTCTCATTGCCAGGGCAACGCAAGGGTGTTTACCAGAAGCGGAGGCTGTGTACAGAGGGGAGGCCAAGTAAAGCTGCAAGAACAAATCAGGGCACACAAGTGCCTGGCCAAGGTCTGCCTTAGCGAGTCACTTTAACCTCTCTGGGACTCAGCTTCCACTTGTACTGAATGAGGAAAGTGAGAGCGACCTACCTCTAAGCTCCCTTCTAGCTCTAAACACATCTGGTTTCCCCCCAGAATGATACAGACCCACAGAATCTCCCTCTCCAAACAAAACCCAATAGGGATCTCCCTCCCTTCCCACCAAAACTCTTTCTGCCAGAAATGGAAACAAATAAAGGAGCCGTTTCCACATCCCCTCAGCTTCTGATAGGCACTCTGCAGAATTAGGCACCGAACAGACAAGGTGCGGGTGATCTCTGTCTCTTGCTGTACTCAGGAAGCCAGAGAGTAGGAGAGTTCTGGGAATGTATATTCTCTGGGAAAAAAGGCTCATGCTGTGATGGTTTGAGGGGGACAAAATATAAATGGGAAGTACCATGACAACCTTAGAATGCTTTCAGACACCAGAAATTGACAACTGGTCCAACAATGGTTTAAACCATGTGGACACCTCTTGTTTACTTAACAAGAAGTCCAGGGAGAGGTGGTCAAGGTCAGTTCGGTAGCTTAACAATTTCATAAAGCCACTGAATCACCTCCACTCTTCATCCATAGGCTCACTGCCTCATGGTAACAAGACAGGTGCCCTAGCTCCAACCATCATATCCTCTTATTAATTTTCCAAAGACGGGAAGCTAAGGAGCTATCAGGGCATTAAGAGAAGGCACTCTCTCCCTTGCCTCTACTTTTTTCAGCAAGGAAAAATATTCTTCTCCAAAAAGCCACAAAGCAGATTTCTATTAAATCTCTTTAGCCAGAATTCAGTTATATGCTCACCCCAAGCTGCAAGAGAGGCTAAGAAAGTCGGGATCTGGCTTTAAATTTTTTTTTTTTTTTTTTTTTTTTTTGGGGAGCAAGGAGGGGAAACAAGGGG
>NW_006771347.1:682163-691373 GCF_000442215.2 Lipotes vexillifer
TTTTTTTTTTTTTTTTTTTTTTGTGGGAAGCAAGTAGGGGAAACAGGGATAAGAATGATGGTAAAGTAGCCAACAAGGCATCTGGCACATACAACCATACCCAGCATTGTGTGGGGAAATGCTTAACAACCAGCTTTCAAAAGAACTAAAACAAAACAGAAACGCCTAACGCGTAGCCAATTACCTTGGTGTAAATACTCCCTTGATGCCAAATTTCAAGTCACCAGCATGATATTAACCAGCTCACAAAATTCCTGAAATTTTCATAATCAGCTGGTACCACTGAATTGATACCTCAACATTTGGTAAAAATTAAGTTTACAATACTCCTTCCACATTCGAAACACTCTAGATGACTAGGTATTATTCTCTCCAGCTCATAGGTGAGGAAAATGACACAAGCACCCCAAATCACACAGCTTAAGTGGCAGGGTTGGAATGCTGACATAACAGCCCTAACCCAACCTCATCACAGCTTTGACAGGTCACAAGTGCCTATACCTACACCCTCAAGATCCCTCTGCCTAAACCTCAGCTAAAGGGGCTCTAACTCGGTTTGGAACCAACAACAAAGATGCACTCCAGTAAACCCAATCAAAGTTACCTAATAATTATTAAGTTACTTCCTCCAATGACACTGGTAGTGCACATTTACTGCTACAGTGGAGAATACAGATTAGTACAAAAAAGAAAATAAAAATCACCCCTACACCCATCCTCAAAAGGGAGCAATTGTCCACATGTGGGTGATAATCCTTCCAGATTACGTAGACATATATTTTTTAAGTAGAAATCATACTATTGGGTAACATAATGACACTCTTCTTTTTAATGTAAGTTTTCCAAAACAGAGAAACAGAGAGGACTGTATCATGAACTCCCTTGTTGTCATCACCCAACTTCAGAAATCCTCTAAAAACAATGAGAAGTCCAAGCATTTCCATGTTCCCCTCTCAGACTGGAATGTGTAGGAGGTAGGCGCCTCCCTCCACACTTCCCTTGGATTTCTCTCCTGCCTGGCCTTCCCCACTCAGACTCTGAGGTCAGCCCTTCGCCAGGCTTAGGCCACCAGCTCCTTTCATCGCTGCTCAGAGAACACTGGGGAAGGGAACTTGTAGTCATGCTCACTCTTCTTATGGATCCCTCTACCTTCTCTAATTCCTGCCTAGTCCGTCAAGAAGCCTCACAGCTGGGGTTCAGAACCTCATTAAAGGAGAGTTTCAGAAGAAATACATCACAATTCTTTGGAATTTCCAACTTCCACTTACTCCATTCTCCCACCTCTGTTTTATTTTCACCTGGATGGATATACACCCCTGAGAGGCACTGCTTACCAGTTCAGCTAAAATCCTAGGGCTCTGTTCATCCTCATTTTCTCCCACTCAGTGCCCACCCAAGGCAGTCTGCCTTCCAGACCTCACTTCGCGGTCCTCCGTCTTCCTAAGGAATCACATTTTATCTCTACAGGTGCCAGCCTAAGTGAAATACCCAACAGGCTAAAGGATGGTGGCTGCACCCCAAATTAACAGCTCTACATGAGTCCCCAAAGAGCCTAGGTGAAAGCCCAGGCCCAAAGTCAAATATAAACTCTGTAGCCCCCAATAAGTTCAAAGAACATGCTCATGGGACAAAGCAAGAACTGCTCCCCTGAGCCCCAAGTTTAGCCAAGTGCACACAGAAGGGAGCTGTGGATATTTCAAGCCCAAGGCATGGAATTCTAGTCTGCCATAAACCATGTACAGCTGACAGAAAACAAGCCTATGCTGGGAACCATGGGTATTAGAACAGAACTTCAGGGGGGACAGTAGCTAAATGCATTTGCACTATACTAACACTTTGAACAGTGTATTTGTCTAAAGACTCCAACACATCAAACAGTGGGGAGCAGGCAGGAATGAGGGGAGAGTCTGGCTTACAACGGTCTCTACAGGTAAAGACACAAACTAAAGCAGTGGCTTTCAAAACTTCATGTGTTTGGGAATCACCTAGAAAACGTGTTTAAAATCCAAATTCCTCAACCTCCTTCCCAGAAATTCTGACTCAGCAGGTCTGGGGTGGAGGCGGGCGCATTATGGCGGCATTTTTAAGGAGCATCTCTGACAACGCTGCTGCAGGTGTTGGTAGTCCCTGAGAAATGACAGCCACTTGAGTTCCTCCGCCACAAAGTTTTTGTGGCAACACTCCTGTGAGCAGTGGAAGAAACAGGGCCTCTGACCCAGTGCTTTTTACACTGGTTCTGGCCTGAGTCTCAGGAGGAATAAGTTAAATACACAGAGGCCCCTCCCAAACTCTGCTATTCAGGGAGGTCTATGATGGGGCCCTGGGGCCAGCCAATTCATCTCAGGGGGAAGCTTTCTCCTTAAACATCTCTGTCTTTTGGTGCCCCAGGCAACTGGTCAACCTGTCCTCTCATCCCGGGCAACTTCATCAACATCCTCCCTCTCAGAGATTATTAAGAAACAAATTTTCACCGCCCCTCCCCCCAGCCTCCCCAGCTGTCACTAAAACAAGCATTTAATGTTTTAAGGGTTTTAGATGCTAACAAGAAAACAGGCGTTACCAAAATAAAACAAGCATTGGGACAGTTAAGAGTTATAAATACTCATAACTGCTCGTTAAGAGCTCTGTCTGCATTTTATTCATTTCTTGGAGAACTATTTACTGAGCACCCAGTCTCATCCCAGGCACTAGGCAGTTCACAAGTGTGGACGCCACAGACAAGCCCCTGCTGTCCTGCAGCTTACATCCTAGTGTGGAAGGAAGACCAGGGAGAGGATAAGGATTCTAATAAGGGAATTTCTGACAGTGACAAGCACCACAAAACATATGAACACAAAATAATGCACTAACGGGGCTTCCCTGGTGGCGCAGTGCTTGAGAGTCCGCCTGCCGATGCAGGAGACGCGGGTTCGTGCCCCGTCTCGGGAAGATCCCACATGCCGCGGAGCGGCTGGGCCCGTGAGCCATGGCCGCTGAGCCTGCGCGTCCGGAGCCTGTGCTCCACAAATGGGAGAGGCCACAACAGTGAGAGGCCCGCATAACGCAAGGAAAAAAAAAAAAATAAAAAAAAAAAAAATAATAATGCACTAACAAGGATAAGAGAAGATGGGTTACAAAGAAGGCCTCCTTGCCAGCTAGTCTCTATAAGTAAATGACAGGAGACATGACCGCAGGGGCAGCAAGGGTCAAGAACCTAAACACTAAGGAGCTGGGCCTGCTAGGAGAGAGGTGGCCAGTGGTCCCACCACACAGCCAGGAGGCGGCTAAGCAAATCAGGAGGGGGCCAGGCCTCCAAGGGGCAGGGTCTTGTGGATGTTACAAGTATAATGAAGCCCGGGATCAGTTAACAAAGGAGGGGTTATACTAAGAGTAGCTGACCTGTACTAAGCACCGTTTGTGTGCCAGGCACCATTCAAATCTCATTTTATCTTCCCAGCAACCCCGTGAAGTAGGAACAATAAGTAGGAACCCCCCAGTTCCACAGGTCATATCTGAGTCAAAACAGGCAGTAGGGGGCTTCCCTGGTGGCGCAGTGGTTGAGAGTCCGCCTGCCGATGCAGGGGACACGGGTTCGTGCCCTGGTCTGGGAAGATCCCACATGCCGCGGAGCGGCTGGGCACGTGAGCCATGGCCGCTGAGCCTGTGCATCCGGAGCCTGTGCTCCACAATGGGAGAGGCCACAGCGGTGAGAGGCCCGCGTACCGCAAAAAAAAAAAAAAACAGGCAGTAAGTGATGGAGCCAGATCGCAAAGCCAGGTGATCTGGCTACAGGCAGTGGTTATGGAAGTGACCAAGGGGGCAGTCGGGCGGGGCCTTGAAGGCCTAATTCAGTAGGGAGTTTGAGTTTTATTCCAAGTGTGATGGAAAGCCTTTGGAGGGGGGCTGAGACTTTCTGACTCGTTCCCTTAGATCTAAGAGAGGGGACAACTTCTGGGGAAAGCCCACCATACGCTGGCTGAGCTGGCTGCTAGACCAAACTACTGCGACTTTGGCCACAGAGATGTCTAACCCTGCCCTGCCTGGGTTGGAAGAGCTCTCCAGCCCCTGCAGAATTGGATGCCACCTTCTCTCTAGCCCCGGACCAGCACCATTAAATCACCAGGATCTTGTTAGAAATGCAAATTATGGGGTCCCACCTCAGCCCTACTGAAACTGAAAAACTCGGGCCATCTGTTTTTAACAAGCCCTACAGGTGTGTCGAGTGTGACACATTATCCGCATGGAGCCATCCCCACCCCCCTACCCTCCCAAATCACGCTCTACTTGTCCTCGGGCAGCCTCTGCACTGCGCACCAAGCCATCCTCCCCTCTGGACCCTACTGGCGGGGTTCTATGGCTCCTGATGCCTAGAAATCTCACTATTGCCCCAACCTACTTTTCTAACTAATTTGATTTCCTAAAAACATTGACTATTCAGCTATTTAGGCCTCTTCTACCCTGGAAGTAAAACTTCTCTTCCTTTCTACTTCTAGAGCTTAATTCTGCTTTCAGCCTTGTAGCCTCCAAAGTAGACAGCAAGGATAATTTCTGCTTTAACCTAGACCTTCCCTAACACCCCTCAGTCACCAGATTTCTCTTTATTCATTCATTCCCACTCTCATTTATAAATTCCTACAAGTATCCATGCCCTCAGCTAGGAACTAACTGCACTAGGTGCCGGGTACTTCAGGGATTCCTAAACAGCTCTCATCCCTGCCCTCGTTTCTGACCCCTTAGTGGGGGGCTGGGGGCAACATGCAAATAAATACATAATTACAAATTATCTACGTATACTAGAAAGGCCTCTGAGGAGGCGGCTGGGCTGAGACCTGAATGATGAAGAAGCAGGCCTGATGGTAGTTTAAAACAGCAAATATTTGCGTGTTGAATCCATGCCCTACTCTGGTCTAAGTGTTTTACGTTTACTATCCATTTAATCTTCCAACAGCCCTAAGGAGCAGGTAGTATTCTCATCCCGACTCTACAAGAGGGGATATTGAGGCACAGGGAGAATAAGGAGTATATGTAAACAGCAGAGCCAGGATTCAAAACCAAGCACACTGGCTCCAGAGCCTACCTACCCTCCTAACCACAGGATTCGGTGATGAGAGCAGGGTGGAATGGTGCGGGTGCGGGTGGAAAGGTAGACAGGGGTCCAGGCAGGCAGAGTAGCACGTGTAAGAGCCCCAGGGCAGAGAAAAGTCAGACTGAAGCAGAAACGAAGTGGAAACTGGTGAGCGGTGAGGTGAAACTGGGGAGCGGCAGATGGACTGGAAATATATTTGGATGGGACAAGATGTGCTGACAGGTGTATTATGGGGTTTAAGGGAGAAGGAGGAAACAAGGAGAATTCAGTTTTCTGGCGCCCTATTTTCAAGGCTTGAGGACAGAGGGTAAAGTATTATAACACAAGATATACTAAAGTCCCGCGGAGCGCTGAGGCACAGCAAGCTCTCAAATGAATGGACTCCATCGATCAAGCAAGTTAAAGCTTCTAGTTCCCCCCCCACCCCACCCCCACTTCTCTACAGGAGGTCTTCATTCAAAGGTCCCATCCTGTCCCCCAGTAGCTATTTTCCAGAACACTATTAGCCCGGGTTAACAGCAGTAAAAGCTGCAGCTCCAGTAATAAGAATAGCTTTACCAGGAGGAGGGTTTTTCTCACAAAAATGTAATGCATTTAGAACCAGGATTCTCAAATTTTTCTAAACAGCACAATGATACTAATTTACAAATGAGAAGTGATGCGGCTTGCCCGAGGCCACACAAATGCAAAGAGGCTGAACCAGAATCCAAATCCAGGTCTGCCACACTTCCTCCATTAAATCAGCATTTCCCACAGTGTGGGACAGGTCTCTCTGATGGAATACACCAGTGGTTTTAGATGAACTTTTTAAAGTTTTAATACTTATGGTCTTGTTTCAATATGAATAATCATATATGTGTGTATATAACATCAAATAAATAAAAATTTTAAATGAGATATATACATGATTTGATATGAATATATATATATATATATATATATATATATATATATCACATCAAATCCATGACTTCTTGTGTATTACTGCCTAAGAAACAGAAAAGGTTTCCCAAAAGTTAAACATTAGAATAAAAGTACAGGTGATAGAGAGACAGAAGAGAAATCTTGAGGTGACGCATAAATAACTGAAGCTTGTGAAACACTGCTCACCACAGCACCGCCCAAGAACAGCCAAGCACCTGTTCCATGTTGTATTCAAATCTGGCTACAGCCACACATAACTCTGACTCTGCTCCAGAGGAATAAAATGTTGGTTGCCTCTGGGGAAAGGGAATAATATCAGAACAACACAATTTAGCATAAATCATCCTTAGCACAGTACTGGTCTTGACATAAGATACTGTTTAGGTCATCCAACTCCTCTGCTGATTCACCACACACCTTAAGTCAGGTAAGCTTTCCTGGGCCTCAGTCTCACTTTGTCCAAAGGAAGTTACAAAAAGCAGGCTCTAAGGTCACTTCCAGTTTTAGAGTTCCATAAAATGTCATAAAGACCCTAAAATCCAAAAGTATTTTTTTCCAGAATCATAGAGGCCCCAACCCTGAATGAGTGTCGACCTGAGGTATAAATGTTAAATAACCCCACAAGGCATCCCAGGCCCCCATCCCTTAACTGGGGAGATGCTATCAATTATGCTGCCCTCTGGAAAGATGTGACAAAAGACATTAATTACAAGATGATATGTCCCTGTCCCCACCAAAACTTTAAGAATTTTCTGCCACAAATGTTTAAGTTATTAACTTTCTCTATACTTGGTTGTTAGTGTTTGTTATTTCGTCTGTAACAATTAACTTTATTCTGGGTGGCAGTAGCAGGGAGAGAAATGGGTAGGGAAGAAATCTGCAAAATCTCATCAAACTCCTATCCTCATATTAAGCCTCCGCTGAGAAACACCTGTAAAACCTTCCAAGCTTCCATGTGAATTACTCCACAGATGTTCGAACACCTTTAATATGCTAAACATCTAAAAGGAGTCCTCACTCCTTATCTTTCAGAAACATTATGAACAAAACAGTTTAACCAGAACAAGCATTCTTCCTTTATTATTGAAATAGATACATTCATCAAAAGGGAAGTCTTAAGGACCCTCCTGGCCTTCTTTACAAAGCCCCTTCTGTGATGTCAGTAGGCCTGTAAACTTTTAATACAAGGTTTTTAGGTTCCCAGAAAGAGAAGTTTTGAAATGTGCTCACTTCATGTTTAGCTGAAGACAACAGAGGATGGGTGGGCTGCACCTGGCAAACTCAGAAAGCACAGCTGGGTAGCAGGTGATCTTTAAAAAAAAAAAAAAGCAAATCCCGGGGCAAATTGCGGAGCCAGGGGTGATCATTATAACTGGAGAGTTGTTACATAATTACTTGTTAACTACTAACAAACATATACAAGGCTTCAAAATGTCATGGTTACTCTAGCCATCGAAGCTAGTGTATCTAGTGGAAGAGTCCAGGTTCCTCCAATTAATTTCATTCAAAGAAACAAGGAATCCCAGGACCTATTCCCTTCCAAGGTAACCTGACTGCCTTTACATATACAAAACAGCCTCCAGCAATTAAGCCAATCGCCTCTAGGGATGAAAATCAGTGTTTCCCTTTCATATTGATTTTTAAAGGGGAGAGGGGAGACAGAAGTACGTTGCAAGAGCTAAATATTCATCACCTCGACAAAAACGACTTCCACTCCGAACTGGAAAATTTGAACAGAAAAGGTCTTCTGCCACCCCACCCACAGCCGCCCCTGCTCGGCTGGCGCAAAACCCAAGACCCGTGTCGGATGCACTGCATTCCAACATTTTTCAAAAAGTTTACGAGGCTTTACCGAAGCGGCGGGGAGAAAAATAAAGCAGGCAAAAGCCGGGGAGAGGGAACTGGAGGGTTTCCGTAGGGAAGAACCGGGTGAAGCGCCCGGCTGCGCCGTGCAAGGCCCGGTAACGGGGAAGCGACCCGGCACCCGGAGAGCGAGCGCCCCCGTGGCGCGCGGGGACTGACAGCCGCTCGGTCTCCACCGCCGGGGGTCCCCCAGCCCCCCAGCCCGGCCCCCGCCACCAGTCCCCCTGCCCACCCTTCCCCCGCAGCGCCGGCGATGCCCGCTGGGCCAACTTGGCCCCGGGTCAGCGCTGCGGAGCGCGGCCCCGGTTGCCGGGGAGGCCGCCGGCGCCCTTACCTCCTTCTGCTTGGGGTCCTGGGGGTAGACGTCCGGCGGCCCGAGCCGGGGGCGTTTCAGCGGTCTCTGCTCATAGCTGAGAAGCCCGAAGGCGGCCATGATCTCTCATGTTAACCGGCGAAATGAATGAGAGTTGGAGCTGGAGCAGCCGCCTCTGAGCACCAGGGAGCAGCACTTTGCAGACAGACTCCCTCTCCCCCTCCTCGCTCGTGTGGCGCTGCAGGCAGGAATAAAGCAGGTTGGATGCTGCCGCTGCCCGGCACGCGGACACGCACTGATGGGGGCAGCCTTCGGCGGGCACCCTGCTGCGCTGGAGCCCCGGGACGCACCACCAGCGGAGGGGCTGGAGGTCCGCCTGGATCCTCCGAGGCGCCTGCCTCCTGTTCCCCACCACCCTGTCCCCAGGGGGAGGAGCAGCTGATGGGAACGTGTGACTTTTTTCACCAATGGACCTAAACCCACCCCAGCCGAGCGCAGGGTGGGGGTGGGGGAGGGGCGGGGGGCGGGGGGAAAAAAACTTTTCTTGGCGCCCCAGGCAGGTGGCTCGAGTGCTTGCCCCAGACGCGGGTGGCCCGCCTACCCGAGGAAGAGACTGCGGAGCGGCCCGCCCCCGCCCCCTCTTCTACAGCAGGGACCCTTCCCCCGCCGCCACGCGCCCCGCAGACCCCGCCACCTGGGCGCGGACCCGGTTGGGAAGGAGGGGGAGAGACCTGGAGGGGGTGGGGGAGACCGGGATGCGGACGGTGGGGAAGCGGCCGGTGCCTCCTAGACGCCCGCCGGGCTCCGGTGGCGCATCCGCGGCTCCGGTCCCCTCAGCGGCTCCGGGCAGGCGCCGAGGAGCGCTGCTAGCGGTCGCAGCGGGTGGAGGGGGCCGTGCTCACGGTGGCTCGGGGCCGACTTAACCCTTTGCTGCCCCTCCAGGGGCTGGGGAAGTGGGGGTGGTGAGGAGGGTTGGCAGCGAGTGCCGACGGGGGTAGCTAGCCCGCGGGTATCTCGAGCTCCTCCAACCCCCCGCCCCCCCCCC
>NW_006771347.1:691383-702369 GCF_000442215.2 Lipotes vexillifer
ACAGTTTACCTGTTGGTCCCCGGCTAGTGGTCAGGGGCCGCCAGCCGCGGCGACACTTTGGCGGCCGCAGCCTCCACGATTCGGGTTGGGATGGGGAGGAGGGGGGGCGGGCGGGGGGAGGCAACTGGATTTGATCTGATTTGTAAGGTATCAGTCTCGGCCGGGCGAGCTCCGGGGACGCCGCGAAGTTTGCCACTGTCTGGGGGCGGCGGGCGACGCCGGCTTGCCGCCGCCGGCGTTCTCGCCCCCAAGGCCGGGGAGCGCGAGCTTCCGAGTTGGCGGACGGCGGCGCGGCGGCCGCACTGAGCATGCCCAGCTCGGCGGCCGGACCGCGGAGGAGTTGGCTGCGAGCGCGCTCCCATCCGCCTCTCCGGGTTTTCGCAGCTGCAGAGCGCGCAGCCCGCGGGCCCGGGCGCCGAGGCTGGCCCCGGGGTGTATCTGGGCGAGGGAGGGGGCGCCCCCTGGACCCCCCTCCCGGCCGCGGGCTGCGCTGTCCGCCTCGACCTCTGTTAAGGTCGCTGTCCCCGTGGCCTGAGCCGGAAACCTCACCTGCGCCGGGCGTGGGGGGGTGGGGGGTGCGGGGCGGGGGAGAATCCTCCAGGGGAGACCTTGGTGCCCCAGTCCTCCCGCGCTCCCCGCTCGCTTTGGGGCGTGGGCACCCAGATGCTGGGCCACCTGCCGCGAGCCCTGCGAGACCGGAGCCGCGGAGGCGGGCCCGGTCTGTCCCGAGGGACCCCGCGGGAGGATGCGCCCGCGCTTGGCCAAGAATGATGGCTGCCATCTATGGAGCCCTCGCTTCATGCCAGGATCTTGACAGTGAAGGTCTCTGGTCCTTTAAAAAAACAAAACAAAACAAAACTTACAAGGTTTTACTGTACCCTTTTTATAGACAGAGAAATCGAGTCAGCTTAGGAAGGCCCGGTGACTTGCTCAAAGTCGCGAAGCAAACTCTGCCTGATTCCATGTTTCTGATTTATTCTCCACGACTTGGAATTGGAAGGAATGGGTTCCTGAACTGCCCTTGCCTGATAGGGTCAGGTTCCCCATACCTTGAGGAACTCTCTGACCCCTATTCCATCCTCCATAAGATGGTGCTAGCAGAATCTAACCCAAAGCCTTTGTATAGCGCCAGGCGCATAGTAGGTGCTCAGGAGATGCTGGCTAAATCTGATTATCTATTTACTTACCTCTGCTGACTTTAAGCAAGGGGGGCAGGAGGGTAGATAAGCCATCGCAATGTGATAGGCTAGTTCTTAACTCTTGACCCTGACCTATTAGCACTTGCCAAAGCAGCTGAGGCCAAGTCACGCCCGTAGTTTTTGGATTCTTTACTCAATCTGAGCAAGTACTTTTAGAGAACAGTTACTTCCACCAAGAGGCATTTCCTGACCACCCTCCCGCAAGGACTTCTCTTCCACTAATACCTTGGGTGTAACTTCAAGGCTGAACTTGCCCTTGGAATATAGGTATCTGTCAAATCTAGCTTCCTTGCTTGAGAAACAGGACAGTTGTCTAACTTCCTTAGGAAAGTTGTCAAACATACCAAAATGCAGAAGAAATGGCATAATGAAGCTGCAAGTACTCATCTCCCATCTATGACAATTAGAAAAGTTTTGCCATTCTTGTTTAATCTCCCCCGCCCCTAACACAATGACATACACTGGAGAGGACAGTGTTGTTCACTGTTGCAATTTAGGTACACAGCATGGAACCTGGCATATGGTGGGCGCTCAAAAAATGTTTGTTGGCTGGTGGGACCGGTGACTGGGTGTGCGAGTGGGTGAGTAGGTGTGTGGCTGGGTAGATCACTGGTGGTACTATACTTTGGGGATCCTTGTGCTGACACGCTAGTCTGGTTGGGAGATGTAACCTAAATTCTTCCCTTGGAGTATCTAGGTGACAGCCTCCAACTGGCTTCCACAAAGGAAAAACTTTTGAAGCACTCAAAATTGTATCTAACCGTAAAGATTTTAAAATCAAAATGAATTCATAATGTGTCCCTAGTGCTTGGGTAAAAGGGAAAGGAAGAGTTCTCTCCCTGTTGGTCTCACTTCTTAGTTCCTTCCCTTGTTTTGAGACGGTCTGGCATGGATGATTCGGCCCTCTCAGCATTTAAAAAAAAAAAAAGAGTGACAGCTTTAGTTTGCTGAGACACTTCCTCAAAAATCATCTTTTCGCTACATGGACTTCCCAAGGGTGTTTGGTCCCCTCAGCCTGACATTTGCACTCTTCACGATCTACTGCCATCTACCAATCCAACTTTTTCTCCTTAATCCCTCGCCCCAGTTAGCTCTCACTCCTATTTCCAACATGAAATTCCCAGACCCTTCATTTTCTGATAGCCACCTAAGGACAGTCCTTAGAGTCTGGACTCCTGTATGAAGCCCACCCCAAACTCTTGAGGCACAAAATCATCCTTTGGTTCTTTCAGTACCCTAAGCACTTATTTTATTTCTTTTCCACCAGGTTTATTGAAAAATAATTGACATCCATCGCTGTGCAAGTTTAAGGCATACAACATGATGCTTCAACTTACATATGTTGTGAAATGATTACTGCAATAGGTTCAGCTAACATCCATCTTTTCATACAGATACAATAAAAAGGAAAGAAAAGAGGGAAAAAATTCTTTTTGTGATGAGAACTCTGAGGATTTACTCTCTTAACAACTTTCCTATGTATAATAGAGCAGCGTTAACTATAGCATCACGCGGTACATTACATCCCTAGTACTTATTTATCTTATAACTAGAGGTTTGCATATTTTGGCCACCTTCCTCCATTCCCCCATCCCGCATCCTCTGTTTCTGGTAATCACAAGTCCAATCTCTTTTTCTATGAGTTTGATTTTGTTTTGATTTTGTTTCTAGATTCCACATATATGTGAGATCATACAGTATTTGTCTTTTTCTGTCTGATTTATCTCACTTAGCATAGTGCCTTCAAGGTCCCTGCATATTGTCACAAATGGTAGGATTTCCTCATTTTTTAATGGCTGAATAATATTCCACAACAGCTTTATCCCTTCATCCATTAATGAACACTTAGGCTGTTTCCATGTCTTGCATACTGTAAACAGTGATGCCATGAACATGGGGCTACAGATATCTTTTCAAGTCAGTGTTTTCATTTCCTTTGGATATTTTCCCAGAAGTGGTCATTCTCTTCTTTTAATACCTCATCATTTACTGGCATGCTTTCAAACTTGCCACACAGAAGTCTTCTGCCCACCCCCACCATACCCTCTTACTCTTCTTCCATTTCAGAGCTAGTCTTTAAGCTCCCTAAGGCCAATTAACACGGCTTAACATAAAGCCACAGCGTCTCCGCTGTGCTTCAATTTCCTTCACAGTGCCGGTTAACTCAGCAGATAGGCACAGATTCTTGTCGAATAATGTGTCTCATTTGCTACTGTTCCTATAAGGGACATCTTATCTTTACCTGTCTAATGACTCTCCCCTCCCCGGGCCTGGGAAAAGTTTGCATAGAACATGAATTGATCAGAGAACCCCAGAGGGGCCCCAGCCTAGCAAGAAGAGATGAGTTCAGGTACCTGAGGAAGTTTAGGACAGCTGGTGAGGGAAAGGGACTGAAATGTGGCCAGAGAAGGAGGAATTACAGACCATTTACAGCATAGAGGACTTTATCCCCCAAGTATGAAGCTAAATCTCTAGGGCTGCTTTGGTGGGTTATAAAAAGGGGTGTGACCCCTTTTCTTGCATCACATCCAAGGACTCCTCAAAGATCCCTCAGCAACAGGAACCTCCCTAGCTGCTTCTGTTCCTTCTGCAAGCCCTGGTTTTCAAAATTCTACAAGAAGTCCCTCATAGTTGGGACCTCTTTTGTGCTCTTGGACAAAGTCCCTTTAAGACAGCTCACAGCTGGCTTTCTCTCCCTACGTTTGGTCTGGGGAAATACACAGATGTCCTTTGCCTGTACATACTCTAGGGCAGGCATCTTCTCACCAGCCTTATCTCCTTGCCCCCATGGACACATTCTGCAGCCTACAGTTCTTTGCCTTGAAAGATCTCAAGTCTGGGTCAGAGACCACCTCCTCAGGTTCTCGCAAACTGCAGCAGACAGATGTTAAATGCCCAGGCCAGAGGTCCCCTCAAAGCTCTTTTCATGAGGCTTGAGGTGAGGAATAACATTTCTTGGGTGAAAGACAGAGACACAATCATATTTGCCGAGCGGATTTCAGAAAATGAGAGTAGAGAATGGCTAGGAGCAGAAGCAGGGTGTTGACCCTTCAGAAGCAATGGTCCTATTATCCCTATTTTACAGATTAGCACTTGAGGCTCCGGAAGTGAAGTAACTGGCACAAGGCCATTGAGTTAGCAAGTGGCAAAGCCAGGATGAAACCTAGATCCCTCTGACTCTCCAACCTACGCCCATTATTGTCAGTGTGCTACATGTATTAATTATCATTTACATAACACCTATAAAAGTGAACCTCGGAAGACAGTTCTGGTATAAGAGAAGCAAAACTCCCGCCAGCTCACTCTGGCACATCACATGCTTCCACTCAAGTGGAAAGAAACAATTCTCAGTGTAGTGCCTGTAGGTGAAGTAATTAAAGTTGCTGGTTTTCCCCATGGGACTGATGCTTGTCCAGGTATATGTATTACTGTGTTTTGTTAACAGATTGTCTAGAGGCAGTCTTGCCTATTTTCAGTTTTTCTTATATCCCATTACATTTAAGTATATTTGTCCTGTGACTGCTTCTGAATCAAAAAAGAAAAAAAATCCCCCCTTTCTTTCAGCCTCTTAAAAAAAAAAAAAAAGGGAAAAGTGAGAATGACTTGAGAAGGAATAAGAATATAGAAAAGAAAAATGGAGGATTCATTTGGGGACATTCCAACCAAATGGAGTTTTTAATATAGTCTTTAGGCTCCTTAGAGAAATATAAATAACGCAGACATTAAGACTTCCTGAAGGAGCATTGACAATAGAATTATATTGCTAGCTAAATACGTACTTTTACATTTTCTAGTAGCCACATTAAAAAAAAGAAATAGATGAAATTAATTTTAGTAATACTTTTGTTTAACCCAAAATAACCAAAATATTGCATTTCAACATGTGGCCAATCTCTTTAAATGTATTAATGAGATATTTTACACTCTTTTTTTTTTCTACTAAGTCAGAAATCTGGTGTGCAATTCATACTTACAGCACATCTCATTTCAGATCAGCCATGTTTCATGTGTTCAGCCGCCACATATGGCTAGCGACTACCATATTGGTCAGCCCAGCTCTGAAGGGATGTTTCAGCCCTAGTGAACCTGTAACATGTGGGATCTTAATAAAATCACTGAGGAAGCAGGGGAGTTTCCAAATTTAAAGAACGAAAAGGAATGGAAAGGGCTTTCCTGGTGGCGCAGTGGTTGAGAGTCCGCCTGCCGATGCAGGGGACGCGGGTTCGTGCCCCGGTCCGGGAAGATGCCACATGCCGCGGAGCGGCTGGGCCCGTGAGCCACGGCCGCTGAGCCTGCGCGTCCGGAGCCTGTGCTCCGCCATGGGAGAGGCCACAGCTGTGAGAGGCCCGCGTACCGCAAAAAAAACAAAAAAAAAAGTAATGGAAAGAATAAAACAGGAGAAAGGTGATGAAGTAAAGAAGAAAAGTAAAGGCAACTTGGGAAGACAGTAGATACCCAAAAAGCACTTAGTAGCTCAACAGACAGAAGTGTCAGGGAGGCAAGGACATGGAAAGAAAACTCTGGGGACTGAAAATCAAAGGATGAGATAAGAGAGTTTTGAATTACGAAGCTGAGCCAATGACAAGTCTAAAGATTTAACCTCATTCACCAGCAAAATGGTGTCTGCCACATTTACAAAAAGAAGGACGGCTCGTGGATTTCTGGAGAGGGACCGTGGTGCACAAATGCAGGGCACTGTCTGGGTCACATAGTCAGCTTTTCAGCACCAGGATCTTATTTTGTTCACTCACCCAGAGCTGTTCAGAGCTCCACAAGGCAGACAAATGCTAAACAGACTCAAGAAAGAGTGCGGTAGAAAGTCAGAATGCTGGTTTATTGACACACAGGAATAGCCCTTTCCAGGGACTGAAATAGGTATAGCGCCTTACTCAGATGACCCGCTGGCTAGTTTTCAAGTTTGTTGTAAAACCAAATTCGTAAGCAGGTTTTTTTTGGTAAGCATAAAATTAAAGCAAGGAGAATTGGGTAATCTCTGAAGAATGTTCTTCAGAGATTAAGAGTGCTTTACAGTAGAATTCACCTCCCTTGTGACACGAGTGGGAAACATGCCACACCTCGGCCCAGTGGTGCCTTTGGTGGATCGTTACCAATGCCTGTATTATTTACTATATAGCAGAGGTTTTGTGTTTTTTTTCAGGTTTGTTTGTTTTGTGTTGGGCTTTGCACAGTGACTTCTGGACTCTAGAAAAACCTGCCTGAACTGGGTCCACATTCTCAAGTGACACCAATCTGTTGGCGCTGAGGCCGACCTGCCCATTTGAGCGTGGCCTGTTGTCATAGCCCAAACAGACCAGCTCCCCTCTGAAGGGGAGCTTCCCCTTCAGAGCTTCCCCTCTGGCTTACCTGCCTGGCTCCTGTAGCTCATGAGAGTGAGATCCCTATTATATGGGGATGTCTGCTAACCAGGCCTAAATTCAGACTTTCCTGTTGAGAGAGACACACAGAGAGGCACATACAGAAAGAGAGATTCATTTTCAGTTACGTGATTCTTCGGTTACTGCTTTCTTATTGTTAATTAGTCAAAGTTCCAGCCTTCATCGTCTCTTAGTTTCCCATTACTACTCGTCTGTTAGGATGGTTTACATCTGATGAAAGTGAATCTTACAAACCTATATTTATTAATGACGAAATATTTCAGTTCTCAGAGAATTATTTCTTTTCCCAGTTGTAGGGACATCCTCCTCTACTTCCTTATATAGCTGCTGCAGTCACACAGAGCAAGACAACATGGAAAATGTATTCAGTGGCAGAATCTGTATATTACACCAGATATCTTGACAGATTGAAATGATGAACTAAATTAACAGGATCAAATCTGATATAAGAATAAACTGTTCCTCCATCTACTGGATGTATTAAAGACAGTTTGGTACCTACTATTCCAAAGTTTAAATTCTAAGCAATAAAAAATAAATGCTGCCAACTCTTTGGTCTCATTTGGGGAATAGTAGCACACAGATCAATTACATGAATCCTTTATATAATAGCATTTTTTAATTAATATCGCTAAACCATTGCCCAACATTCTCACCACTGTGCCTTTTTCCCAAGCTGTTAACAAATAATAAAATTTAGCAATTTGATTTTCATCTTCCTTCATTTCTTCTGCTCACCCTCTGACAGAGCTGCTGTCAATCAGCCAAAAATGTCAGCAAGAAGATGGAAGAAAAGAAGCAGAATTCCTGCTTAGACTTCAAACCAGAAAACAAGGGCTTGACTAATCTAGAAGTAACCACAAATGATTAGATAAAGTCAATGGCTCAGGCTGCTCCTCCTGCCTCCCCGGTGTACTTAAACTTGGTCCTCAGCAATTCTCCTTCTCTCCTCTCATCCGTACTTGCTAGTCTCTACTCTCGTCTTCCAGTGGTCTGGGCCAGTTCATCCCTAAATCTGTACGGAGACCTTCCTGGATCTGGATCCGGAGCCTAGAGCATTGGTGAATCCTAAATAAGCAGGTGGAATTAAATCACATACTGGCTTAGTGGTCCCCACTAGGCCAAGCCAGTAGATCTTTGGCTGCATCCATTTGGGAAGAGTTATGATCAAGAAACTCCATTTGCTTAACACATGTTTATTGAGCAACTATTATGCACCGTGTACTCTATAAATGCTGGGGATACAACAATGCTATGACTGAGGAGATTGCACTTCCAGAATATAGAAGAGACAGATAAGGAAACAACCACACAAACTGGTATAAAATTGCAACTGTGACAAGACCTTCAAGAAGGACGTGAGTTCTGAGGTTCTGGAAGGGGGATTTCCCATGGAAGAAATGCTTGTGTTGAGATCTAAAAATTGAATAGGAGTTAACTGTGCAAAAAGGAGGGAAGAATGTTTTAAGTAGGAACAGCATATGCAAAGACCCTGTGGCTAGTAGGACTGAAAGGCCAGTATGCCTGGACAGGGGAAAGAGAGGAAAGTCTGGTATGAAGTGAGGCTGGGAGGTGGAGAGGACCACAAAGAACAGTATAATTTATTGAGGAGTTCTGTCTTTCTCCAATAGGAAATGGGAAGCTATTTAATGGTTTTAAGCAGAATTGTGTCCCAATCAGATTTATACGGTGAAGAGATCACTTTGTCTACAACATAGAACCTGTATTGGAAGGGAAGTGGTCAGAGTGGAAGGGGGTGGACCAGTGAGTAGATAATTGCAAGCTCAAGCAGGAAATGATGGTTGCTTCTATCAGGCTGACAGTGGTAGTGGTGGAGATAAGTGAGCAGATTTGAGTGATATTTGAGAAATAAACTGAAAGAATTTAGTTATGATCACATATGGAGTGTGAGATTGAAGAGATAGTCCAGAATGATTCCTAGGTTTCTGGGTTGCTGAACAGGATTGATGGAGGTGCCAGTCAATGGCACTGGCACTGGAGGTGCCAGTGAAGGAGGAACTGGGAGGAGAGCCCTGTTTCTGGTGCTGGGGATAGGGTGGTAGGTACAGCAAGAGTTTAATTTTGGACACGATGGATATGAGGTCACACGGTAGGCAGCCTCTGAAATGACTCCCAATGATACCTGACTCTTGGTATTCACATCCTTATACAATCCCTTTCTTGTGTGTGGCTAGACCTGGTGGTTTGCTTCTAAAGAAGAGAATAAGGCAAAAGTGATAGGATATCGCTTCTGAAACTAAGTTACAAAGAGACTGTGACTGCTATCTTCCCCTCCCTCTCCCTCTCCTCTCTCTCTCTCTCTCTGAATCCTCACTCTGGCGAAAGCCAGCTGTCATACTATAAGCAGCCTTATGAAGAGGCCCCAGGGTAAGGGAGTGATGTCTGTGAGCAACAGCCAGTGTGGATCTGAGACCCACCAACAGCCACATGAGTGGGCTTAGAAGTGGGTCCTCCCCTATTTGAGCCATCAGCTGACTGCATCCCTGGCCAACACCTTGATTTCAGCCACCTGAGAGACTCTGAGACAGAGGATCTCACTAGCCTACACCTGGATTCCTGACCCACAAAAACTGTAAGATAATAAACATGTGTGGTTTTAAGTGGTTTGTGGTTTAGGGATAATCTGTTACACAGCAATAGATATTTAATACAAATGACTTAAACAGATAAGTACTTTATATAAAAAAAATACGTTAAGTTATGGAATTTCCCTGGTGGTCCAGTGGCTAAGAATCTGCGTTTCCACTGCAGGGGGCACAGGTTCGATCCCTGGTTGGGGAACTAGGATCCCGCATGCCACATGGTGTGGCCAAAGAAAAAAAAAGGAAAAAAAATACGTTAAGTTGAAAATTAGTTGCTATAGGTCAGGAGCACAGAAAACGCTGGACTAAAGATATAAACTTGATATTCGTGCACACTGAGAGAGAAAGTATGAAATGAAGGAGGAGAGATTATTGAAATGTCTTGAGGATCTCCATAATGTACTGGCAAGTAGAGATAGATGAGCTTGCAAAGGAAATAGAGAAGGAACAGCTGCAGAGGTGGGAAGACAGCCAGGAGAAATTTGAATCATGTAAGTCAGTAGCAGACATTGTTCCCCCAAAGTAGGGAATGGTCAAGTAAGAGAAATACTGAAACATACTGAAATACTGAAAAAATACTGTTTTTAGTATGAAAGTAGTTCACAATTCCAGCAAAAGCTTATGGTAGGACCGGAAGACAGAATGGTATGGATTGAGGTTGGGACATACAGAAATGGAGACAGAAAATTCTCTACAGAATTTGACCTCTGAAGGTGAGAAGGGAGATCAATTAGCAGCTGGAAGTGGATTATGATTGTTATTTTCTTTTTAAATGAGAAGACATATAAAGAAAATAGGAAAGATTCAGGCCAGAGAAAAAGGAAAATACAGGAAAGAAAAAAGAAATAGTAGATAGTGTAAGCTTCCTAGAAGGCAGAAGGGGATTCTCCTCAGATGGGAGGTGAAATAGCTCTGCTATTAGAACAGGCGAGAAGGACCCACAGGACAGCTACAGAAATACTCAGGATTAAGAAAGTTTCTATGTGAGAGCTCCTACTTTCTCTCTAATATAGTACGAGGAGGTCATCTGCTCAGGGAAGAAAAGACGGAAGGTTGGAGGCTTCAGGAAAGGAGAAAGGTTTGAGACAGTCACTGTGGAAAACAGGAAAAAGATAGATCTATAGTAAGTCTTTTGTGTAGTGTGAGGACTTGTTAGAATTTAATGACCTTGAACTTATAGTAGAATCAATCTGCCTCACTGGGCAATGCTCAACTGTTTGGATGCAGGCACAGAGAAACAGACAGTTGGGTTCAGAAGTGTAGAGACAAATGGAGGCAACAGAGGGACAAGGAAGTCTGGGGAGTAGAGATGTAGGGCAGAGACGGGAGTCTAGAAATATTGTTCATGAACTCCCAACATAAGGGAAGTAGAGAAAGAGGAATGTTGCTGAATTGAGAGATAGCAGAGGACAGACAGTGCCAATGACGCTAAAGAAGGGCTGGCGCGAGAGCAGTAGAATAAACACTGGGAAGCAGGGGAGGTTATAGTCAAGTAGAGGAGTGCTCAGACTGATAATTTGGGAGGAGAAGCATTACAAGTAATGATAATATCCAGGGACTTTCCATGGGAGTGGGTGGCCCAAGTGGAGAGGAAATCACTGGAGGTGAAAGGAAGGCGAGCACCTGAAAGACCACAGTGTTGGATAGGCCACCCACCTGGACACTGTTGTCATGCAGACTGATCAAGGCTTGGGGGTAGGGAAAAGCAACTGGCTTTTCCCATGGAGTGGTGGGCTTTTTGCCCATTGCCAATGTAGAGGATGAATGAGAGGACCCCTCCCCCCCCCC
>NW_006771347.1:702537-706846 GCF_000442215.2 Lipotes vexillifer
CCCCCCCCCCCCCCCCGCAGTGGATGACAGCAACAACAGTGGTTGAAGCAGAAAATCTAAATGGCATGAGTGCAAAGAAGCAGGGTTTTAACAAGAGAGTGGAAATACAATATTGGGGAGTAAGAAAGAAACTGGGGAAGACACTGCTTGTTCTCTGCCTGATATCTTTATCCCTTTTCTTCCTTGCTAACAAAGTTCTGATTTTTTCTGGTGTGCAATATGCCAGCAAATATAGATTCCCTTCCAAGATTCCCTTGTATCAAACAGTGGCCATGTGGCACACTTCTAGCCAATGAGACCTAAACTTAATTTCACTAGGGAATCTGAGCATGTTTTTGCTTTCCTGATGCAGGCACCATCCCTTAGCTCCTTCTCTCTTCATGCGTGGAATTCAAATGTGATGGCTGGGCTGCAGCAGCTATATTGTGACCAAGAGGTTATAAATATGCACAAAAGGCAAAGATAATCACAGAGCTGTAAGCCCAGGTTTTGACTGGCCACCAAACTAATACCAGCATCCACCAACATCCAGATTTCTTATATTATGAAGAAAGATGAACCCTACTTCATTAAGCCAGTGTTAGTTGAGTTTCTATTATATGTAATAAATTATGGAAGAAAACAGTAACCACATGAGAGGGCTCTCAGGGATGAGGACAGCTTCAGCCAAAGAAGAGTCAGGAGGTGAGGGAGTGTTATAAAAGAAATTGTGCAGGTAGGGCAATTTGTTAGTTACGGAGAAAGGATTCAAGAGGCCAAGGTGGAAGAGAATGAGAAAGAGGTGAGGACTGCAAGCCTGGGACAGAAGGATGTTCAAAGGTTCATGAGAATGACGGTGGAAGTGGATCAATGGACCATGTAGGCATGGAGGTGGAGGTTGCACTTTGGACCTTGACCAATGAAGACAGAAATGAAAGGCATAATGGATTTGATCTCCTAGACTCTTTGAGGGCAAAAACCTGTGTTACCTTCCTGGAGGGATCACCAGGTGTGTGAGTGGGGCTATCATCTTTCCGCATCCTGAGTTAGGCAAGAAAAGAGAGAGGTCATCCTTTTGGCCTCTCTAGAGAATCAACATGCAGATTCAAAGCTGCATAATGAAACCTGGCAATTTCTCTGGATTCCCTCCGAATCTCCCTGGGGGCAGGAACAGAAGCAGCCCTGGGGAGGGGGAGGGAGTGTGGTCCACAGGGCCTGCCAGGGCTGGGTGAGGGAGGCATTTTGCCCTCTCCTCTGGTAATTGGCCCACAAAGGTGCTTATCTCCCTCAGGAGGGTGGTATTCCCTTTGCCGAGCTCTCAGAGTCCCAAAGCAGAGTGACAGCATGTGCCTGGTGGACCATCCACGTTGCTATAGCAGCAGGCTTGCCCCTGGAGCCATGGGTTCATGGCAAAATGATCAGGCCTCTCTTAAAGGTTTCCGATGTGGGTTTGACCAGGCTGCAGGCCAGGTGGGCAGACATGAAAGCCTGGAGTCAAGAATAATCAGGGTAGGAACTTTACCCCAAACAGTCAAAAGCCTAAAGAGTCTGAGAATGAGTATAAGCTAAATGCAACAGGGACCCAGGGGTCAAACAGAAGAAGCATAATCCAGTCACCAAGACTAAGGGACATTCCTGTGATGGATTTGAGGGGAGAGGGGGCTGGTAGTGAGAGTAAGGGAAGAACCCAAAGCAAAAGGGGCCGAGTGTGTGTGATTCCTTTTCACTGGCTGCTGGCTGCAGGGTGTGATGGATGAATTGCACTAATATTCAGGGACTCTGGGAGGACAGGGACTCCCAACCCTGGTCAGCCATGGACAGCTTGCCTTCCAGATTCTCTGCAGACTATACCCGATTCTTGCTCTGAGTTAATGAAAACTCATTCCGATGGTGTTAGGACTGCATCCTGCCTCGATTCTTTTATCTAGACGGAGTTCTCAGCATCTCTCTGTGGGACCATACAACTGCAGCTACTACCCAGGATATCTGGCCAGCCTCTACCACCAGACTTGGTTCATAATTTACAACATCGTTCTCAGCTAGGACTAGAATCTACAGCTCTCTAGGCTGAGACCTAGTGGAATATAAGCTCCATTAGGAAAGGGTCTTTGAGAGTTTATCACTGTATTCCTAACACGTAGCACAGAGCCTGTCATACGATAGGAACTTAATAAATATTCATTGAATCATGGGTCACTGACAACCCTTCCAGCCCTTGCCTACATTCCAGGCTACTGGACGCTCCTGTGGGTGCCTGCCATTGGCACGGTCCTGCTTCTTCCAGGATGGACCCTCGTAGAACCAAGACCTTTCGCCCCCTTGTCACTGAGAGCACCTGTGACCAGAGATTCTCGGTGTTATCCACCTGCAAAGACTTTTGGACACCAGTGCCAGCCTGGACTAGTACAAGATTTCAAATGTCCCTTTAGCCATTGCAGTAGCAGCATCTGTATCCCTTCCTTGGTGATGACAGCATTAGTTCCCCTGGCCTAGACCTGCTCCGACCCAGCCTACTTCCCCTCTCCATCAGCTGAGGACTTGTCATCCTTCACAGTCAAGGCCTGTGGAGTCTGTGAGAGTTTTGGCAATACTACAGATGACCTTGAAGATCTCCCAGCTGCAAAAGCCTGGGAGTAAAAATTAGGATTACAGTAATGTAATTTTACTCTGATTCACAATTGAAGAAATATAGTCTCTCACCTAACACACTATCTAAAATCATATAGTAAATAGTAAATAGTGTATGTATATATATGTTTTTACACTATTTGAAATTATATATCTGTTAACCTATTTATATATTTGTCAATTTTTTTTTTTTTTTTTGCCAGTATCTCCTACTGGAATATAAACTCCATCATGTCAGGAACTCTGTTCATTTTGTCTACTACCTAACTAGTAGGTGTCCAGTAACTATTAAAACAGATGAATAAATTACTTCCAGATGTTCTCAGAGTGGGCATTCTGCGTACCTAGGAACCCAGTCCTCTGGCTGCCTGTGAAACGCCCATCTTCCTCTTCACCTCCATCTTCCCCTTGGCATGTGTGTGTAGACAACACCTCTGCCCTCCACCACCACCGTCAAGGCGGGGGTGCCTCATTTACTATCAAAACGCCCAGCGCCACC
Source organism: Lipotes vexillifer (assembly GCF_000442215.2). Classification (NCBI taxonomy): domain Eukaryota; kingdom Metazoa; phylum Chordata; class Mammalia; order Artiodactyla; family Lipotidae; genus Lipotes; species Lipotes vexillifer. The sequence continues at coordinate 705,644 of NW_006771347.1, forward strand.
TCCCACTCATATCTGCCAAAACCACACTGCACCAGGTTTGTTCATCTGGGCCCAAGCCTGCCCTACCAATGATCCCGATAACACACCAGTGCAAAGATGCCTGGCTGAGTTTCCACTGGGGAGGAGACAGTCCCTTTCCCCACCCTTTATGTTACCCACATCCCAAACAAGGCTTCCTTGAGCTTCCAGATATGTTTTGTAATAATAACTCTTTTTTTTTTTTTTTTTTTTTCAAACTCTTTTTATCTTTGCAGTCAGCCCCCTGGCCCAGAAATCTGGCCTAAGCCCATCTCATGACAAGCTTAGTACTGTACCGAGGTGTTGGTATTGGACCAAGCTGGCACGCGTTGTCTTTTTTCCACCCGTCTGACTTTTATCCACTCAGGTCCCTCAATGTCTCTTCTTATAGTCCTTAGCGCCAAGGCCTCTGTCCCCCTAGCATGACCGCCACCTGTCCCCCTAGCATGACCTACGATCCTCCTGTAGGCACAGTTAGAGCAGCAGCTAGACTGGCCACAACACAAGGCATTGGGATTTTATCCTGTGGGTGATGAAGAGCAAGGGAAGACTTTGGAATTGGAGGTTATTTTGAAGAACCAGTACCTTAGGGATAGACATTTATTGTCATGTACAGAATGAGACATGAGGGAAGACTCTAGGATATCTTCGGTCATTGTAATTCATTCCCCAAAGATCCTGATTGAACAGAATTCTACTTCCCTGCCACATCCCTATGGGAGTCAGTGGTTCCTTCTGCATATTTCTGGCTTTCTGAGCACCTGGTATGATATCAGTTTATGGTCCTCTGTGGTTAGGTGGCATCATATGACCAGTTGTGGCCAATGAATTGTAGCGAGAGGTGACAAGTAATTGCAGATGTGAGACCCTTCAGGACTCTTTCCGTCTGGGGTGATGATTGAATGTGGGAGGAAACGACACAACGGTGAGGCAGTAGTGGTGGGTGGCAGGTGGGCTGATCACACTGGGGCCGTTGCTCTAACCATCACCACATCTGGCAACCCCGAGATGGTGGCTACTCCATCAGCCTGGACTCTTGAGAGGCCTCGAGGAGCAGAGCCCTCACCAGTGTCTTGTGCAGGACAAGGAGATTGAATGAGATAGAAATCTAGTTTTAGGCCACTGAATTTGGAGGTTCTCGCCAGAGCTCAGCCTAACATATACTGACCAGTACACCTCTTTCCC
>NW_006771347.1:706856-707219 GCF_000442215.2 Lipotes vexillifer
TCTCTGTTTTTCTTAACCAGTAATTGATAACTTCCAGGCGGCCTTAAAACCTTCCTTCCTGGCCAGGAGCCTTTGGGGGCTCCAGGGCCAGGAAAAATGCTAAGTATCACAAGGGCAACCCTTCAAATCAGACACAGTCATAGGGCTACATCTTCACCAGTGTAACAACTGGACATTAGAATCAGGCAACCATCCGTTTAAACAATACTAATTTCCTGTAAAGCACAAAAACCCTCTAGAAATGCTATGCTCCAGCATGACACAGAAGAGCACAGCATCCTTCTTTCTCCGCAGCAGTACAGCTTATTAGCTCCTCTTCCAGGGGAGGAACCAGTGATCTAGTCAGCATCCCAGGGCATTCCT
>NW_006771347.1:707478-708416 GCF_000442215.2 Lipotes vexillifer
CATTCCTGGGCCACGTTATAAAGGCATATGCACAGATTTCCCTTCACTTTGGCTTGTCTTTCTTAACTACTTTTCTCAGTGTGTTACGCAGAGCTGGACAAGGCCTGGCCCTTATGGCAGCTGAGTGGTCCATGGACTTGGGGCCTCTCCTACTCCCTCTTTTTCTCTGTCTCTATCTTTTCTTCCTCTAAGGTTCCTAGGATTTCGATTCAGAGGTATATGATGGAGAGACAGAAAGAAAGTCCACTTAGGCCACCAGCTTTCTATGTGAGCACAAAAATGTTGTCAACAAGTGTGGCGATTTGTATTGTGTCAACTTAACTAAACTGGAGCCGTGATGCCCAGATTCCCCTGCGTACTTCCGCGTCTACGTGGACCTAAAGAGGCACTCTGTGCAAGATTTAGAAGGTGGAAGTGAAGCATCTATGCATTCTCGGAACATCGGTGCAGGAGCCCTGGGCACCTTGTGGGCGTCTTGCCCACCCAGAGCAACTCCAGCTGCCCCTTCTGCTTCTCTGACTCCTGAGTCAGAGCTTGTTTGGCTCTGTGACAGGCATCAGCTGCTCCTACAGCTGTCATCAAAGCTGGACACCTGGGGGCATCGGGGAACAACCCGGGCTCCAGCTCATCCTCGCTTCCCCCGCTTCACATCCAACTTCCCTTCCCGACCGCCTGCACTGCAGAGTCTGTGTTCCCAGCGCGAGAACCAGAGCCAACAGCCTGATCCCCAGCTCCCACTGCTGGGTCCGGTCAAGCCCCTTAAGTCAGTCCCTTGCTAGGTAGCACTCTTCACGCTTCTGCTTCTCTGATCCAACCCTGACCAATGCACACAGATGCTGCTAAAAGGGCTCGTTGATTTTTCTCTCCCAGTTTTCCCAGCTTCCTCAGGAATCACAGCACGGGGGATGGGGATAATTAGCAAGCCGTCCAGGCATTCC
>NW_006771347.1:708511-716659 GCF_000442215.2 Lipotes vexillifer
CATTCCTGGGCTCTCTCACTATAACCTCATCCACATTTATTCAAGTACCCCTCGCACATCAATAAAAATAGAAATACGGAAGTCCTTAAAATGACCAAAATAGCTCATGTTAACTCAATAATCATGGGATATGCAAGGTCCAAAACACTGTATGAAAACTTAATGAAACAAGATCAGTGAGGAACACACAGGCTAATCCAAGGGATGAGAAGACCACCTTCCCTGCACATGTGCTTTATCCCTCATTCATTAAATACTTAATATGTGTTAGGAAGCCAGCTGTTAAATGAGGTAATAAAACTAGCTGACATTTGAGGGTTTCTTTTATATGATGAAGTTTTCTAAGGTCAAAGCACTCACAACAATACTTGGTTTAAGCACTCAATACACATTACCTGTTCTTCTTGTTCCAAGTGCTTTATGTGTAACATCATGACCTGGTGAGGTGGTGACTATAGTAGCTGCTGTTGGTACCCCCATCCCTTTGACCAGGTGGACACACCCACCTCCCAGCTGCTGTGGAGGAGGGCTGCTAAAGGTTTGCAGCTCTCCCTTCTCTCCAGAGACTAACAGGAGCCGCCCTAGGAGGTTACATCGCAAACCAACCCTGGGTGACTTTCGGCAGCCAATGACTGAGGGACACAGGGCACAAAAACCTAGTCCCTTGCCTTGGGGTGGAACTAACTTCGTGGTCCAATTCATTAGCTCCCTGTGGATCAGACTGAAGCTAGACCCCCCACTGAGACCACACCTTGGCTTGGCCCTCCCCTAGCCCACTGTTCCCTTTCTGTCTGTTCAGAGTACTCCTTCAATAAACCATGTGCCCCCGAAAACTTTTTTCCAGTTCTGCTGCAAGGGAGGCTAACCAGGAGTGTGCTATAGATGTGCCCATTTCCAATGAGGAAATAGAGGCCAGGGAGGCCAAGGACCTTCCCCAGGAACTGTCTCAGACCTCACAGTAAGCTGTGCAAGCAGGATTTGAACCCAGGTGGTCTGAGCCTATGCTCTTTACCACTGCTGTTCATATGGAAAGAACTTGTATGTGCCAATAAAAGTTATGTCTCAATAAACATTAGTTCTAGCCCCTTTGCTCAGATGCTGAGAATTGAAAGGCAATCAGACATGATCCTTGTACTTCTAGGAGATTTTTAGCTCATGGGAGAGACAAACAGTCACCAGTAGGAGGCAGTGGTTATAGGAATAAACACACACAGACACACAGACACACACACACACACACACACACACACACACACACACACAGTGCCATGTGCATACACAAGCACACACAAATATAAGCCTCCTACTGAAGCCAGGTACTGAAGGGTTAACGTGAAGTGAGAGGCTCCTAAAGTAAATTCTTAAAAGTTGCATTCATGAGTCAAAGGGTAAATAAATATTTTGGTAGATTTTGATGAATTTTTTTCCATAGGGGTTTATCGTTGTGCATTTCCACCAACAATATATGAGAGTACCCCGTTATTATCTTAAAACCTCTACAGCAAAGTGTGCTGCCAAGCTTTTCACTTTCTGTCAATATGATAACTGTGAAGTCTTACCTCATTGCTATTTTAATTTAAATTTATTTTATTAGCAGTGAAGTTGAACATCTTTTTATATGTTGAGTCATTTTTATCTTTTTTGGGGGGGTGGTAAATTGTTTATGTCTTTTGTCCATTTTTCTGTAAGGTTATAAAATAAGTTCTTAAGTAACTTAGAGCAGGGGGAAAAAAAAACAGGTTAGCTACACCTGCAAATTACTTGTGAAGAAACAGTTTTGTAGGGCTTTTTGTTGTTGTTGTTTACTCTTATGTTAGAGACCAAAGTTCAAATCTAAGTTTAGTTTATATCAATATTTACTGAGTCCTCCCTGTGGACCAGGCACCAGAGTCAGAGTAAGAAACAGTTCTTGCTTTTAAGTAGCTTACATCTTAGTGGGAAAATGGACTGTGAAATAATCCGGGAGACAGTTGGAAGACAGTGATTCGAATATGGATTAGGAGTTATGTGGGATTGAGTTCAAATTCTGACATTGCCATTTCAACAATGAGCTGTGTAACATTGGGTGGGTCACTCTCTCTTTCTGCCTAAGTTTCTTAAGATGAAAATAATAATAAGCACCTCATAGAGTTATTATAGAACTACATTAGTTATTACATGAAAACCACTAACATACTGCCTGGTAAACAGTAAACATACAATAATCAGTAGCTAATAATACTAATAAACAAAAATGATTATAATTATCGTAACAAAAGTGACAGGAATTTACAGAGTGCCGTTGTAGCGTATATATGCTCATTAAATTTTAGTTGAATGTAAGTGTATTATGACTAAGTTATCAAAAATGTTTAAACCATATGCAGTATATTGATGAAATAAAAGTAAATGTTTAAGAAATAGTAAAATTACAGATATATAGAAACAACAACTCTGGTATTCTGAATTGTTAATTGTATAAATAAATAGTAGTATAAAATGCAAAACAGTAGAATTCACACATTATTGTCACCCATTGATGCTTTTAAAGACAATTCAGGGAATTACCCTTCAGTTGATTGATTCATTTACTAATTTTCTTTCTGTTTATCACCTAATATATACTGCTAAGTAAAAGATGAATTCAAAGCTCATTTAAAATATAAAAATAATTTAAAATATAAAAATATAAGATTTATAATATTTAAACATAATCAATAAAGATGCTCAATTCATTATGATACTACTGTATCTACCTCCTCTAGTTCAAAAAAGTAAGCAAAAATGTCCTAGGAACTATGATCTGGAATGCAGCTCTGTACAAAGCTGTAAGGAAACACATTTGTTTTATTTTACCTGATTACAAACGTCCCAGCTATGCCTTGAGGGAAATTCATAGAATACAGAAAAGCAAAAAAGGAGAAAAGTCACATGTTATCCTACCTCCTCGGAGATAAATTGTATTTGGGTTGTATCACACTCAAAAAATTCAACAGATGTTTAGGGACCACCAACTATGTGCCAGGTCTAGCTTTTTCTTGTTGCCGTTGTTGTTGTTTGTTTTTGGCCCCACAGCGCAGCATGTGGGATCTTAGTTCCCCAACCAGAGATGGAACCCGCACCCCCTGCAGTGGAAGTGTGGAGTCTTAACCACTGGACTGTCAGGGAATTCCCAAGCCAGGTCTAGTTTTAAGCACTGGGACTGCTTGTACCCCAGGGAGGTGGGAAGCACCTTTGCGGTGTAGTCTCCGCCCTCCCGAACGGGCAATAGCTTCTGTTCCCTGGGATCAAGACATGGCCTGAAAAATCTACTCCCATTCCAGGGACCTAGATGACCGTGCACAGCACTATTTAAAACACAGACTACATTCTAAGAACACACATGCGAATATCACTTTTTCCAAAGGCTTTCATCTTTGCTTGAGCAAGGAAGGTTAAAGGCCAGGAAAAATTGGACAGGACTTAAAGCCCAGCCTTGCCTTAAAGAAACCTGAAGTACAAAACCAAACTCTCAAAACATGAATTATCAGGTGATTATTCTTGTTTAAAAAGTGATCTTCTTTACTAAAGGATTTGCTGCAATCACTTTTTAATATCACCACATTAACCTGAACAGAGGCTACTAGGACTTCTTTTCATTTGAGTCCCAGGGTGTATTTAAATTTTCAACTTAATTTGCCAGAAGTGTATTCAAAGTATGAATTTTTGAGAACATGTTAACTGTATACACCTCTAAATATGGCAAATTTTGTCTCTTGCTTGGGACTGTGGAGGAACCCAGCTCAGTGGCTTAGCCGTGTGTTGTTTCTGCTAACATTAGTTCCATTAGAATGCACTCAATAGATGGGGCTTCAAAACTTTGCTAGAATTGCATTGGTTTGCAGAATAGCTATGTTGTGTTAAGATTCATATCTTCCATAATAGCTTCTAATATTAATCTTTAAAGATCCTAAATTGAGTTAGATTTCTTGATAGGTTCTTAGATGGGTTTTTTCCTTGTCATCCTTCCTCCTGTGGCCCCATGTCATTACTGGTATCAAAATCATCTCAGAGACTTCTTCAAAAATCTAAATACGAGAATATACAAGTGTAAAATGTGTCTGTCACCTTGCAGGCTCATCTTCCAAGGACATTTTCTTCTGGTATAAATTTAATTAAATAAAAGGCATAGTGCCCAGCCATTGCCGTTTTGACATATTCTAGTTAAGGATCGACTGCATTTTCTAACATTTGTGAATGATACTACTATTCGAAAAAAGAATCACAAGGGAACATCTGGAGTTGGACAGAAAGCAAGTATTCAACGAATGACTCTCAGAAAAACCGCCCAATGGTTTTACATGTTGCTGCTGAGAGTGTAATTGGTAGAACCTTTCTGGAAAGCAATTTTGCATTCCATGACTTGATTTAGTAATTCCATCTGGGAACTTATCATAAGGAAATAATAAGAGATATAAAGATGTTTGTGCAAAGATGCTTACTGTGGCAATCGGTATAATGGTGAAAACGAGAAAAACAACTAAATATTCTTCTATAGGAAATTGGTTAAATAAAATATTACACTATATGATGCTGTGGCAGAGATAGTTTAGCTGCTCAATTTCCATTCTCCTCTTTGCTATTAACAAGACCCTCTATTATTGTGGCCAGCAATGTGCTTAGCTAAAAATACTACATTTCACAGACTTCCTTGCAGACAAGGGGGCCAATAAGATATAAGTGGAAGTCCTTGCATGAGACTTCCAAGCGCCTGGATTGCTGCCGAGACCCAGCTGTCTTGATCACTGAGATGATCGCTCAAGCTCCACCAGCCGTTCGGGGAGCACGCGAAAAAAGCCAGGAGAATTCTAGTGACTGCAACTCTGACACCCTTGAACCACTGTAATAAAGCCAGTGACTGGCTCCTTCCAGATGTCTCATTATATGAGAAAAAATAAACCATTATATGTTTATGCTAGTCAAACTCTGTTCATGGCAGCCAAACAATTCCTAGCTGATACAGATGAAACAGTTTGCAACCAGTTAAAATTATCTTTCTGAAAAGTGAAATATAATATTAAAGGAGAAAGCCAGAATATAAAACCCTATATGTGGTATGCCCTATTTTATTCTTAAATTATACATATATATTATATATGAATGAAAAAACTATAAAATATATTAAAATATTAATGGATGTCTCAGGATTGCGGGTTGTTTGTTATTGTTATGATTTACTTTCCTATGCTTCCTAAATTTTCAACATTGAGAATTTTTTTAAAGTGTTTTTAAGATTGCTTAACACACACACATGGGTGGTGAATGTATCCATTGATTACATCTAATCTTTGTGGAAAGCAGTGGGTCAAGATGGATCAAAAGCTTTTAGAGTTTTCATACTTTTTTTTTTTTTTTTTTTTTTTTGGCAATACGCAGCCCTCTCACTGTTGTGGCCTCTCCCGTTGCGGAGCAGAGGCTCCCGACGCGCAGGCTCAGCGGCCACGGCTCACGGGCCCAGCCGCTCCGCGGCATGTGGGATCTTCCCGGACCGGGGCACGAACCCGTGTCCCCTGCATCGGCAGGCGGACTCTCAACCACTGCGCCACCAGGGAAGCCCTAGAGTTTTCATACTTTTTAATTCTATTTCCACTTGACTTATCTTAATAAAATAATATGAGACCCAGACAAAGAACTATGCACAATGATGTTTGCTATAACATTATTTTTGATACTGAAAGAACGGAAACAAACTAAACGTCCAACATCAGAAAAGTTTATAATTAAATAAATTATCGTATATCCATCCTATATTATGAGCACTTACGAATCACAATTAAAAGTAAGAGAAAGAACATTTTGGAACTTGTTTTAGATCTATTTCCATATCCCTAAATCCCCCCACCCACCGATGCAATGATGGGCATCAGTGAAACAAGGAGGCACCCTCAATCTAGAAGACATTTCTGCCTCAATTGAAATTAGATTTTTATCTGAGTCCATGGCAAGAAATTAGCTTTGTTGAGAAAGATAGAAGATTTTTCTAAATGATGTTTACGTGCCAAGAGCCAAGCCTGGAGGAGTTCATTCTTCAGGTTCTGCCTGTCTGCCATGGCAGCAAGACCGTGAGATTGGCTGCCCAGGTAGGAGGAAGAATGATGTACTGGGTGCAGAAGCCTGAAGTTTCCCCGCCTCCAATCAAGGAAGCAGCAGCTGCTTTTCTGTGCTCTGCATCCCATGCTCCTGGTTCGCTCACATTTCAGTGGAGGCTGTGAGGAAGCTTCTACGCATGATGATAGCCCCCCATCCAGGTACCCACCTTTTGTCTCTCCATTTTTCTGCAGTCAGGTGGGGAAGTAGGTTGGACACCCTCAACCAACGAAGATAAACGTTCCAGCCTCCCACCCTTTGGAGGAGCCATTCGGAGGGCCTTCTTTCCATTCCTCAGGGGTTCTCCAGTGGATTGGGCCCCAGTTGCCCATGGCAGCAGCTAGCTCCATAACATACCTTGATTCAACCTATCCTTACTTCTGTTTCCTGATATCACCTCCCAAATAAATAACCCGCGTCCCATTCCAATCCTTACCTCAAGCTCTACTTCTAGGGAAGAACCAAGCAAGACAGATGGAGTATGGGAGGAAAGAAGAGAAAGAGAAGTAACAGCTCTGATTTATCCAACTTTGGGAATCCAAGAACATTAAGCATAGTAACCCATTTCCCCTGGTATATTTGACCAACATTTTTGGAAAAACAAAAACAAAACATTAAATAGAAAAGAATGTATCAGAGTACATAGCGTGTAGGAGGGGTAAGTACTGTTTCATGAAACTTCTGTTTCAGGGGTTTGTGTGTAAGTACTGGGTCACAGCGTATAACATATTTCTTTGGTGGACTGTGGTCCAAAAAGCTGGAAAGCCATTGGTCAAGAGGATACCACGTGAGCCCAAGGGATCCTTGCTCTGCTGCAGCAAAATTGTCTAAACATTTATGAAAAAATTTTAATGACATGGAAAACTACTTTTATTTGGGACTGGGAGTGATGGGGGAAAGATGACAAAATGTTGGGTACAGTATGACTACGAGTATGTAAAAGAAAATCTATGAAGTAAAACACAAGAGCCATTTATTTATTTCCAAGTTTATCCAATGGGTGTATATTCCTAAAACACCATTGAAAAGGTGAAAAGGCACTTAATTTAAAACAAGTGCTTTCAAGGACTTCCCTGGTGGTCCAGTGGTTAAGACTTTGTCTTCCAGTGCAGGGGGTGCGGGTTTGATCCGTGGTTGGGGAGCTGAGATCCCACATGCCTTGCGGCCAAAAAGCCAAAACATAAAACAGAAGCAATACTGTAACAAATTCAATAAAGACTTTTAAAAAAATGGTCCACATAAAAAACAACTTTAAAACAAATGTTTTCATATAAAATAAGGGAAAAGCAGGAGACACAGGGCAGGGATTCCGTGGGTCTTGTTCCAAGTGCCTAAAATCATGTTTGCTACCCAGAAGCTAAGAACTACTTGTGGGATGAAAGAGTGAAAATTAAGGGGGCCCATGTTCAAAGACCCTAATCTTAGAAGCATACTGTCTAGCCCCAGGGAAGAGGGGGAAGCTGAGTGATGACACTGACTCACGTGGCTATAACAGCTGTAAACCTTCCAGCATTTGCTGTGGCCTCCCAGAGTTTCAGATACTGCAGTTGCCACAGATCCTGCTGTCACCACCCATTTGGGAGACAATTCTGTAGGTTGGTTTTGAAAAAGGTTTTAATTTTTTCAGTGTTTTATTGAAAAAGCAGTGTAAATGAATTATTAATAAATTGAGTGGAAGGCATATTTGACAAAACGTTAATCATGGTTTCTTCTGGATAATGGGGTTATAAGAGGCACCAAGATTAGTGAGGATTTAAGGACCAAGCCCTGTGGCAAACTCTGTATCTACTAGACCTGTATTTTATTTTCACAACCATGCAATGAAACAGGTACTGTTATCCTTATATGACAGAAAAGGAAAATGCTTAATATTAATAACAGCTAATAGTTACTGAGCAATAAATATGTACCAAAAATAATGCTGAAAGCTTTACGCGTATAATATCGTTTAATTCTCACAATGACCCTATGAACCCTATGAATTTATTTTCCCACTTTACAGATGAGGAAAAGAGAGGATTTAGAGAGGGGTGAGGAAAGAGT
>NW_006771347.1:716680-718131 GCF_000442215.2 Lipotes vexillifer
GAAAGAGTGAAACAGCAGGTATAATTGCTTACTCCTTACTGTCTCCAAGGGAGCCGTGATGGACCCTAGGCCAATCCCTGGGAATGTGGCCCTCAGAGAGCTCTTCACATTAGTGATGAATGATTTTGTTAAATACACCTGGAGCAGTGGACCATGTCCTACTGGTTTGTCGGGTTGCTTTGCAATAACATCAGACTGATGATATGTACTTGGTTTCATTGTTGAGTCCCGATTTTTGATTGCCATGGCAGACTGTGCAGCAGGAAATACCTATGCTACCAGCCCCCGCATAAAAGCCTTGGACCCAGCGACTCAAAGAGTCCTCCCTGGGCAGAGACATTCCAGACATGTCCCTATGGGTCTCTGCTAGAGAGAAAGCACATCCTGTGTGGCCTCAGATGAGGAAGAGCTTTGGAAGCCTTTGCCTTATCTCTCTGGACTTAGAAGATGTACATCTTTTTCCCTGATGCTTTTTCTCTGTATCCTTTGCTACCATAAATCCTACTCAAATTGCTATTGGATCTTGTACGTTTTCCCTGAGAGAAACACTACCCAAGACCATGCAACCAGAAAGGTGGTAGAAATAGAATTCAAGCTTAGGAAGCCTGACTTCCAGGCCTGCTCTCTTAACCATCGTGTCTTACCACCCTATAGCTGGCATATATGTTAGGCACTGCACTTGAAATTGGTGCTATTATTATGATGATTACTGCACTTCCTTTGTTTTCTAAATCTTCTTTAATGAGCATGCACTGTTTGATCATCAAAGGGAGAAAAATTTGGAAATGTCCACGATTAAGAGGCAGGAAGAAGAGAAGTGAGAAAGGAAATAGACTACAAGGAAATAAGTTAGGATGGTACAAATCACCACGTGGAGGAGTAGCAAGGTTAAATACAAGGCAGGTTTTTGTTTTTGTTTTTTGTTTTTTGCGGTACGCGGGCCTCTCACTGTGGTGGCCTCTCCCATTGCGGAGCACAGCCTCCGGAAGCACAGGCTCAGCGGCCATGGCTCACGGGCCCAGCCGCTCTGCGGCATGTGGGATCTTCCCGGACCAGGGCACGAACCCGTGTCCCCTGCATCAGCAAGCGGACTCTCAACCAACCACTGCGCCACCCGGGAAGCCCTACAAGGCAGTTTTATTATTATATAGGAGAAAACCTCCTCAGTCTTGGAGTAGGCAAAGATTTATTAGACAGGACACACAAAATACAAATCATAAAAGGAAAAACTGATCAATTGGGCCCCATCAATATTAAACAATGTTAAGACATTGTTAAGTAAGTGAAAAGGTAACTCATGCATTGGAAGCAAATATTTGTAATAGATGTATCTGACAAAGGACTGGTATCCAGAATATACAAAGAATTCTCACAACTTAAGAATAAGAGGGCTTCCCTAGTGGCGCAGTGGTTGAGAGTCCGCCCGCCGATGCAGGGGACGCGGGTTCGTG
>NW_006771347.1:718191-727080 GCF_000442215.2 Lipotes vexillifer
CCGCAACGGGAGAGGCCACAACAGTGAGAGGCCCACGTACCGCAAAAAAAAAAAAAGAATAAGAAAATTTTAAACGTGGGTTAAGTATCTGAATAGATACTTCATAAAAGAAGATGTAGGAATGGAAAATAAGCACAGAAAAAGACTGTCAATATGATGAATCATTAGAGAAATGCAAATGAGAATCACAAAGAGATCTGACTACACACCCATTAGAATGGCTAAAATTAAAGACTGACAACACATAACAACTAGAATTCTTTGCTCTTAGGAATGCAACTGGTTTGGAAAAACAGTTTGGCAGTTCTTTAAATGTGTACTTACCAGTTAGAGGAGTATTTCTAAATATTTACTCCCCCGAAATAATATATGTCCACCCAAATATTAGTATATTAATGTTCATAGCAGTTTTATTCATGATAGCTAAAACCTGAAAACAAACTCAAATGTCTGTCAGCAGGTGAATGGATAAAGAAATTGTGGATCCTCAATTCAATGGAAAAGTTACTAGTTAGCAATGAAAGAGAACACACTTGATACATACAGCAACATGGATGAATCTCAAGAACATCATGTTAAGCAAAAGAAGTCAACACAAAAGAATGCCTAGTATATGATTATATTTATATGAACTTCCTGTGGTTGTCTTGGGATCTTTTGGAATGATGAAAGTGTTCTCTATCTTAATTGTGGTGCTGGTTATATAAGTATATACATTTGTAAAAACCCAAGAAACGACACACTTAAAATGGGTGAATTTATTGAATATAAGTTATACCTCAATACTGTTCACTTAAAAATATATAAGGCAAAAAAAAAAAAAATATATATATATATATATATATTTATATGGCAGTTTTCATTTGCAGCAACATGGATGGACCTAGAGATTATCATACTAAGTGAAGTAAGTCAGAAAGAGAAAGACAAATACCACATGAGATCACTTTTATGTGGAATCTAACATATGACACAAATGAACCTATCTAGAAATAGAAACGGACTCACAGACATAGAGAACAGACTTGTGGTTGCCAAGAGGGTGGGGGTTGGGGGAGGGACGTTGTGGTAGGTTGGGGTTAGCAGATGTAAACTAATATACACATATAGGATGGATAAACAACAAGGTGCTACTGTATAGTACAGGGAACTATATTCAATATCCTGTGATAAACCATAATAGAAAAGAATATGAAAAAGAACGTATATGGCTTCCCTGGTGGCGCAGTGGTTAAGAATCCGCCTGCCAGTGCAGGGGACACAGGTTCGAGCCCTGGTCCGGGAAGATCCCACATGATGTGGAACGAGTCCATGCGCCACAACTACTGAGCCTGCACTCTAGAGCCTGTGAACCACAACTACTGAAGCCCGTGCGCCTAGAGCCCGTGCTCCACAGCAAGTGAAGCCACCGCAATGAGAAGCCCATGCACCGCAACGAAGAGTATCCCTGCTCACTGCAACTAGAGAAAGCCAGTGCACAGCAATGAAGACCCAACGCAGCCAAAAAATTTTTAAAGTTTTTTAAGAAGAATGTATATATATGTATATCTGAATCACTTTGCTGTGCAGCAGAAATGAACTCAACCTTATAAATCAACTATACTTCAATAAATAAGTATATATATAGGCAGTTTTATTGAACGGGGCCTGGTCAATACTTTCAAATGTTGCAGAAAGGCAAGGAGAAGGTAAATGGGAAAAAGCCATTAGATCTGTCCAATTGGGCATGACTCGGAGTTTCAAGATTACAAATTCAATAGACTCGGGGGTCAGAAACCTAACTGTTGGGATGTGAGAAGGGTATACTTGACATGTAGAACAACTTGGGCTGCTTTGGATGCACAGAGCACCAGATGCTGTCTCACACATGACATACGCCAACCATACAGCAATAGCTCCCAACCTGCTGAAATCCCAAACCCAGACATCTAATCAAGTACCCAGTTATACTGTTTATTAAAGATATTTTGTAACCTCAAGTAGAGAAATGTAATGATCATCTTCATCACTATAAGAGTTTTTTTTTAAAGAGTAAAACATGAATTTTTCAGCCTTCTCTGCGTTCTCCTATCCGTTCTCAGCAGGAGGTTCCCCTCCTTCTGAACTTAGAAGACTTCCTCTTACATTGGCATAAGTTTCTCCATCTATCTTCTCATCATCCACAGCCCCTCTCCTCTGTGCCAGGAAGATGTCTCCCCCTCCAATTAAGGACTCTCCCCTACCTGTACTGCGAATTCTACTGCCACCCTCTTAAGTACTGGAAAGGTTCCTCTTCAGTAAGCGTATCCCACCACTCCCTTACCTCTGCCTTCCCTTTGCCTTGACCAGGGGCTCCTAACCCCCAAAGCATTTCCCCCACCTCTTTTCAACACCACAGCTGTCATACTTCTCAAGCAAGGCAAAGCCTTCAGTCACTATTTCCTGATCATATTTCTCACAATCGGGCTTCTCTTTTGCCACAAGAAGCTCTCTCATGCCAAAACCAGTTGGATTCTACAGACATACCCTCCCTAATCCTTCTATAATATTTAACCTGAGGGTCCAGCCCTTTCTTTATTCAACGTCCCTTTTCGGCTTCTGAGAAATGTTTTCTCCCACTTTCCAAGCTAGCTCCATTCATTCCTTCCTCCACTAAATCTTCCTACCAAAGAGTTTGGACGTTCCCTCAGAATTTCTGCAACATTCCCTCCACCTCCCCGCCCCACCTCAGTGCAACACTTCTCAAACTCGAATGTGCACATGACTCCCCTGGGAATCCTGTTAAAAGGCAGATTCTGATTTAGCAGGGTTGGAGTGGGGCCTGAGATTTTGCATATCTAACCAGCTCCCGGGAGAGGCTGATGCTGCTAGCTCCGTCCAGGGCAACGCTGAGTAGTAAGATCTCAGAGAACAGAGCCTGCATCCAGATTCAAACAGGTTCCAACCCAACAACTCTAAATGTGTCCAACACGAAATGCTCGTGAGTCACAATTTAAGAGCCACACAGTTGAACATTCAGTGAGGATCACCCATAACTTTTCTTTAATTCTTTAAGGGAAAGCAGTTTCCCTCAATATATTAGAGATGGATAGGAAGCACAACCCCAGATGTTGCAAAAACATAGAGTCAGTTTTTCATTAGCAGCAGCTGGAATAAGAAGGTGACATTATGTGAGAGACAGGGTTCTGCCGAATCCTCAGGCTGGAAGGCACCTGAAACATGAGAGTTTTTCCTAGAATATGTATTGATCACCTAATGACAAGAAGATTCATTCACTCTCAATTCTGAATAAACCAAACTTCCATCCCCTCACATATGATTGTCCAATTGCATGCACTGCCTTTCTTCATAGATTGTGCCCTTCAACTGGCATTTGATTTTAGATTCATCCTCCCAGACCTATTCAGCTAAGCCAGTAATTCAGCCTTGATGGGATGTCAATGATCCCCCAGGAAGATAACAGTCCCAGTCCTCCTGTGGCACGAAGCTTTGAAAGGCTGGTTTCTTTCATCTCCTTTCCTCCAGTGTATTAGAAAGATTTCTCCCGCAGTTGGAGAATGCATTCAATAGCGTGATTTGGGCCTAGCGATTATGAGGTGTCTCAGCTGCACTTTGTTATTTAATCACCTACCAAAAAAAGGGGCCATTTATTGTTCCTGGTACTTCAGCGGTAGACAGACTTCGGATTTCAAATCTTCCATGAGTTCACTAAAACTCTGCTCTGAAGAAAATAAGGTGGCATCAGAACACAGAATATTTGGGAGCAATTTCCTGATGAAAGGCTTCACCTACTGAGGATATTGTTTCAGGCAACCAGAAAGTAAAGACTGAATTATAAAGCAATCTGTGTCAAGATGCAAGTAATAACTACGAATAGCAAATGAATGTTATATTATCATTGCTACTGAAATGAGTCAAAATTAATTCACGGTGAACCATTTTTCTAAAGATGGAAAGAATTTGTGGGTTTACTATCATGAACACCCAACAGTAGATGTTAGCATTTGTCAAATACTAAATGCAAATATTCAGATAATTAAATAAGGTCAGAAGAGGATGGGGAACAGAAATTTTCCTTTCGAGTTCACTGAGCAAAATCTGTTATCTGACTGACAATAATTAATTGAAGACAGAAATAAAGTCAGACTTGATCTTACAGTCTGAAGTGTCCAGACAGGACACTTCACTTCCTGTCCCTGAATTCCGAGCAATTCATCCTAGGAGAGCTTCCAGGCTTGGGAGAGACACTGTTTAAAGCACACGATGAGAAGAAGTATATATCTCTTTTCATCACTAAATATCTGCTTGATTCGCAACATGACAGGTCTGCGTTTTCGTATTTCAGTGACGCAAGGGTATGAGCTGCAAATGGTCTGGTGTTATCCTGTCCACGCTTCCTGTCACCACCAATGAATCTCCAAGGGAGACACCATGGCATAGTGGGAGGCATGGGAATTGGAGTAAAACACGCCAGGGTGCAAGTCTTGCCTAGGCTGTTTGCTAACTGTGTGTTCCTAAATAATTCCCTTAGCCGCTTAGAGATTCAGTTAACACAGATGGAGTTAATATTACCTAATCCTTAGAATGATGAGGATTAAACAAGTTAACACACACAAAGGACTTCGTCCAGTCAATAAAGGGTTGCTGCTATTGTTCTCAGGGTCACTTCAACACTTCATAATTACCATGCTGAAAATCTATCATGTTTCTCCATTACATGCTGGAGAAAGTCCAGTGTAGACTGACAAACAACAACCACCTCCTGATTAGTCCCACTTCCAGCCAAGACTAGTTAATTCACTAAACCCTGAGTATCCTTTGGGCTTTGCTATTTGTTTATTCACTCATTCAATCTTTCATTAATTTATCAAGTATATACTGAGTACTCATGATGAGTGTACTGGGATAAGTTCTGGGGTTCCAAAGAAAAGTAAGACACAGCCTCTACGCTCAAAGTGGGTCTAAATGAAGAGACAGCTATCTATATCAGTATTTATAATGCAATGGGAAATCTGCTGTAAAAGACAGAAAGTGCTACGAGAGCACAAAGAAGGAAGCATTTAATTCAGACCTTGTTTTCCCCCTTCAATGTCTTCCTCCATCTCTATTATATAAAGTGTATTCATCTGTCAAAACCAAACAATTCTAAGCATTGACCCTTTCAATAGGCATTTATCGTGTGCTCACTTAATGCTTGGCCTCATAGTTAGTGCTGAGCAGCCATTAAAAGGGCATTTTCCAGTATGGGGGTTCCTCAAGAAACTAAAAATAGAGTTGCCATATGATCCAGCAATCCCACTCCTGGGCATATATCCAGACAAAACTATAATTCAAAAAGATACATGCACCCCTATATTCATAGCAGCACTATTCACAATAGCCAAGACATGGGAACAACCTAAGTGTCCACTGACAGATGAATGGATAAAGTAGATGTGGTATATATACACAATGGAATATTACTCAGCCATAAAAAAGAATGAAATAATGTCATTTGCAGCAACATGGGTGGACCTAGAGATTATCATACTAAGTGAAGTAAGTCAGAAAGAGAAAAACAAATACCATATGATATAACTTATATGTGGAATCTAAAAATATGACACAGACAAAACTATCTACAAAACAGAAACAGACTCACAGACTATAGAGAACAGACAAGTGGTTGCCAAGGGGGAATGCAGGTGGGGGAGGGATGAAGTGGGAGTTTGAGATTAGCAGAAGCAAACTGGTATATATAGGATGGATAAACAACAAGGTCCTACTGTATAGCACAGGGAACTATATTCAATATCCTGTGATAAACCATAATGGAAAAGAATGTATATATATGTATAACTGAGTCACCCTGCTGTACGGCAGAAATTAACACAACCTTGTAAATCAACTATACTTCAATAAAAAAGGGCGTTTTCACAACTAAATTGCTGTTCATTTATTATCTATCATATACTCACTTGTATTCCCAATGATGCCATTGTGTGTCTCCATTCTCCAATTTGCTTTTGAGTTCCTTGAAATCAAGGATTGGGTCTTCTTGGATGGATGCCCACAGCTGCTAACAAAGCAGAAGCAGATAGTAGATGATCAATAAGTGTTTGTTTATTGCTTCTAAGTCTAAATGCCGAGTTTGAGATTCAAAGTAATTTGTACAGAATGTTTGTAAGAACTAAATGGATTTAAAATGATGTATAACACAGGCTATTGGCAGTGGATACCTGAACAAAAAGAGGGGAATGGATTCTGAGTAGATAACCAACAAGCTCAGCCATATCTCCGCCATAATATTTTTAATGCAGGATGATTGGCTTCCACTATTGGACACTGAGAATGTTTTGTCTCAGAATATCTGAATAAGATATCGTCATCAGAATGGCATTCACATTAATGAATTTTCATCTTGAAAGGACTAGTACACATTTTCCAAGGCAAATGCCATTATGCTAATTTAAATCCTTGATCAATTTTCTATACATTACAGTGAAAACATTTCCATTTTTGTATTATACTCCCATTTTTACTTTACTGAAATTATTGATACTTTCATTGGGATCAGTTCTCCTTATGTAAAATTTTCCAACAGAGGTTTGATGTACCATTCAAGTTTTTGTCCACATCAAACTTTACTGGTTATATTTTTGCCACCTTATGTTTTCTTTTGTTGCCCTCATTTTTACTAATTCCAATTTTATCTTGGTCAAATTAGACAAACCTAAATGTTATTAAGAAGGTCTCATTCCTGGAGTTTGAATTTTGTGTTGATAATTTCTGAGTCCAATTTTCCACATCAAATTTTAGTTTTCAGTATCACTAAGATGATCTCATTCCTCAGCCAGCTTTGTGCTTTTCTAATAAATGTCGTTTGTGAACAGCATTAGCCACTGTCAGTTGGTTATTTCTCCCAAGTCTAGTGTTTGTAGTGATCTGGTCAAATTGTCTTTGGGCTGAAAACAGCAGAGTCCAAATGGTCCTGTCAATGGAGAAGGACCACAGTTTCCTGCTTCAGAAGACACACATTAGAGATGCAATCGTTTTTCCTTTCTACTCTTATAATACAAACACCCTCTGGAAGAATAAGACTTTAAAATATCAATTGGTGAGAAGCAAGTAATTGAGAACATACACTCTGCAGAACTGCCAGGGTTCATACCTTTTCTCTACCATTTACTACCTGTGTGACTTTTACAGGTGTCTTACTAAATTGTGCCTCAGTTTCCTCACTTTAAAATAGGACTGTTTTGAAGATTAAATGAGTTAATAAGCCCAGAACAATCATTGGTACATAATGACCTCTCAATAAAAGTTAGGTTCCACTAAATGTCCATAAACAGATGAATGGAAAAAGAAGATGTGGTACGTATATACAATGGAACATTACTCAGCCATAAAAAAAGAATGAAATAATGTCATTTGTAGTTACATGGATAGACCTAGAAGTGATCATACTAAGTGAAGTAAGTCAGACAAAAACAAATATATGATATCGCCTATATGTGGAATCTAAAAAAACAGTACAAATGAAGTTATTTACAGAACAGAAATAGACTCACAGCCATAGAAAACAAACTTATGGTTACCAAAGGGGAAAGGGAGGAGGGATAAATTGAGAGTATGGGATTAACAGATGCACACTACTATGTATAAAATATTATAGATAACAAGAATTTATTGTATAGCACAGGGAACTACATTCAGTATCTTATAAAAACTATGATGGAAAATGACTGAAAAAAAGAATATAGATATATACACAAATATATATGTATAACCAAATCACTTTGCTGTACACCTGAAACTAACACAGTATTGTAAATCAGCTATGCTTCAATAAAAAAATAAATAAACAAACAAACTGGATGGAACAAAAACGAAGTTAGGTTCCATTAGTACTATTAGCCAGAACAATTCCATCAATATTCTTCAAATATATTGTTTTACATCTTTGTTCAACTGTGCCGTGCCTCAATTTTCTCTTCTGAAAAATGGGGCTGTTAATAGTACCTACCTCATGGGGTGGTTGTGCCATTTGAATGTGTAATACGGTGCTTAGAATGATATGTGGTACAAGGTTAAGTGTGGTTCGAGTGCTGTGTTAGCTGCTATTATTTTTTCACATTAGAGCGAGTGAGCTTACTGCATCCTAAGAGCTAGTGTCCATGCAGAATATTGTAGAGGCAACACATGGAGCCTAGGGTCCTGAGGCCAAAGGGTGTCACCAATGAGTATGAAAATACATCAAAAGCAAAAGGGAATCATGCAGCTATGTGAAATGATAATTCATAATAATGTAAGCTCCATGATAGACATTTTTGCCTTTTTGTTCTCTGTTATATACCCAGCACCTGGAACAGTGCCTGGAACATCTTAGGCAGTCAATAAATATTTGTTGAATGAATGCATAAATGAATGAATGAATATAAAGATTGTGTGGCAATACTGAAAATGCTTCTTATATAGTATTAAGTAAATAAAGCAAGGTATAAATTTACAGTAAGTCCCCTACATACAAACCTTCAAGTTGAGAACTTTCAAAGATGCGAACGTGCATTCGCATGTCCGATCACGTTAGTTAGTTCATGTGTCTGGCGTACATTGTCACGTGCGTGCATCCTGTACAAGTGGTTATGCTTTTGTGTACTTTACTGTACAGTACTGTATAGAATACAGTAGTACAGTATATTTGTTTCAGGCTCAGAATGTCTGGAAGCAAGTGTAAAAAGCAATGGTGGGCTTCCCTGGTGGTGCAGTGGTTGAGAGTCCGCCTGCCAATGCAGGGGACACGGGATCGTGCCCCGGTCCGGGAGGATCCCACATGCCGCGGAGCGGCTGGGCCCGTGAGCCATGGCCGCTGAGCCTGCGCGTCCGGAGCCTGTGCTCCGCAACGGGAGAGGCCACAACAGTGAGAGGCCC
>NW_006771347.1:727115-741521 GCF_000442215.2 Lipotes vexillifer
AAAAATATATATATATATATATATATATAAAACAATGGTGATGTAGCTGGTACTACTAAGAAGCGGCAAGAGATAACAATGGAAACAAAAGTGAAAATAATTGAGAGAGTGGAGCGAGGTGAAAAGACGGTAGGTGTCACTCGTTCTTACAAGTATTATAAACGTATTACAGTACAGTACTATATAGCCGATTGTGTTAGCTGGGTACCTAGGCTAACTGTGTTGAGCTTATGAACAAATTGGACTTACGAATGTGCTCTTGGAACTGAACTAATTCGTGTGTAGGGGACTTAGACTTGTATATTACACTATGATCACAACTTTGTGGAAATATACATGCAAATGATGAAGACCAGAAAGTAATGTGTAGAACTGAAAATAATTGTACTGCTATGCTGTCTGTAATATTGTTATATTGTCTTTTTATACAGCAAAACAAAGAAGGTGAAGGTAAAAAGTTTCTAGAGAAAAATTATAGCCGTGTCATAACTTTATATAACGTGGGGCACTGCACCCATATCCTTTTAAAGTTAGTCCTGAGAAATCAAATGACGATCATACAGAAACAAAATTTGACTTAAATCAAATAACTGGGACACTTGATTAGTGGGATTAATTTTTATTTCTGATTTCAAGAGGAAAGCACAAAGGTACACAGACATAAATGGAATTCATGTGATATGTAACATACACACACACACACACACACACACACACACACACACACACACAAACACTTCCTTTCAGGTCATATCTTGAGGTGATTATCCATTCAACACAATCTCCTCGACTGGCTCCATCAATCATAGAATACAATGAGTATTTACGTTCATAATGATCTTTCTGGGGCACTGCAAGGACTTCAATCATCAAACAAAGATTCAATTACATTTACCACCCTATACTTCCTAAGGCATTAAAGGGGCTAATGCATTTTAGAAAGATTTTTCTATGAAAAGATTTGAACAAAGGGTGTCAGGTTAATTTTTAGTTAACCAGAAAATTTAATTAACCAGAATGACTCGTCCCCTGAACTTTCCCATTAAATGAGGTTTGATTGTACTTTGGTTTCTGAAATCCTTGTCTAGCCTCTTCCTATTAATAGGGCCTGGTGGAAAAGACATAGTCCTGGAGTCACCTGCTTAGGGAAGACTAGACTGTTTTCAGTCTTGAAAACAAAAAGACAACAAGTGAAAAAAAACATATCCTCTTTTTTGAACGCTTCTGACCAGGTTTGCTTTTGACCCTTAGATATGCTGCATGAATTAGCCCAGTTAGAAAACACGAGTTCAAGGTCTTATGGTTTCTATTTAAAACTCTATTAATGTTGTAAGTCTCATTTTGGGAAAATATACATTAGCCATTAAAAATTAATTTATTTTTATTTGTTTTCCAGATTAGTGGTCTTTCTAAAACAGAAAATTAAGGACTTAGTTATTTCATTGGCAGAAGCTAATTGAAGCACATATTTGTGAAATTAGACATGGAGAAGTGAAGCACCACCACTCACTCAACCACAGTGAGAATCATTTTTAACTTACGAGACAGAATAAAAGAAGAGAAATTAATATGCATGTGATAAGTCCTCCATCTTCCTTCTCATCCTGCTGTGTCTATTAAGGAGGAGTCTGGGTCTTTTGTGATGATAATGGCGACAAGGGCAGAGTTGAAAATCTCAGGGAGTTGGGAGGCAGATGAAAGGAGAGGTCCTGGGCACTGGATTTTGTGCTTTTTAAAATATTAAGTCTTAAAGTTATCAATGTTTCCATGAGAACAGAATAAAAGGACAGTTATTTCTAAAGAGTTGATAATCAACCTGTAGCCCCTCAGGTCTCCCCCCATCCATCCAGCAGCAGGCTTCCTCACAGGGTGTCAGCAGCATTTCAACAAGGCAAACCCCAAAGCACAAGGTCTCATCAAGTCTGTGCTTTGTACCACATTTGCTGCTTTCTCGTTGGCCAAATCAAGTCACGTGGCCAAGCCCACCACCAATGTGGGAGGGGAACTACACAGGGCACAAATAGGGAGAGGTGTCATTCAGTTAGCATAATAATCTCCAACATATGTTGAAACAATAAGACTGTCTCTTTTTGGTAATAATGTCCATCCTCCTAACTCAAAGATGAAATTCACAGAGCCGAGTATTTTTTTTAATTAATTTAACTTATTTATTTATTTTTGGCTGCATTGCATCTTTGTTGCTGCACATGGGTTTTCTCTAGTTGTGGCAAGCAGGCGTTACTCTTCCTTGCGGAGCGTGGGCTTCTCATTGCAGTGGCTTCTCTTGTTGCGGAGCACAGGCTCTAGGCGCATGGGCTTCAGTGGTTGTGGCACGTGGGCTCAGCAGTTGTGGCTCGTGGGCTCTAGAGCACAGTCTCAGTAGTTGTGGCGCATGGGCTTATTTGCTCCGTGGCATGTGGGATCTTCCCGGACTAGGGCTCGAACCCGTGTCCCCTGCATTGCCAGGTGGATTCTTAACCACTGCACCACCAGGGAAGCCCAGAGCCGAGTATTTTTATGGCTAATTCCACATTAAGTGAAGTCTTCCCAGGAATACCCAAGTGGTTCTCTGTTCACAACGCACAGCAAAAGTTCCTAGTGTCCACTCTTCCCATCTTTCCTTCTACCTCTTTCACGGGCACTGCAGCAATCTCCCTGTATTTGTTTTCTGCTGTTGCCGTAACAAATGACCATAAAACTAGCGACTTTTTAAAGTCACCACTTCTTATCTGAAAGCCCAAAGTCCAGCAGGCTTGACTGGATATTCTGTTGGGAACCAGGCTGAAATCAAGGTGTCAGCTGGCTGGATCTTATCAGGAAGCTCTGGGGCAGAATCTGCTTCCAGGTTCATTCAGGTTGTTTCGCAGCATTCTGTGCCAGAGCTATCAGAGGGAGGTCCCTGTTTCCTTGTTGTCTGTCGACATGGGGTTGTTCTCAGCTTCTAGAGGCGGACCGCATTCCTTGACTCCTGGACTGCTATGTCTCAAAGCCAACGGTTGAGCACCGAGTCCTTCTCAAGCTTCATATCTCTCTGATCTCTCCTTCTGTTTCATCTCTCCTTGTTCTCTCCTGCCACTTCTCTCTGACTCCTTTGACATCAAGGGCTCAGGGGATTACATTGGGCCCATCCAGAAGATCCAGGATAATCTCCTTATCAGTAGCCTTAATTCCATTTGCAAGATTCCTTCACAGCAATCCTTAGATTAGTGTTTGATTGAATGAACAGAGAACAAGAACCTTGGGAGGACATCTTTGGAATTCTACCTACCATACCCCAAAGTCTCTTTCTTATCTTATGCCTCTCACAAAAACGTCTCTAAAATTCAGTTCTAGGTGGTGGTATAAAGATGTTTCTCCCCTCTTTCCTCTTTAAAATTACTCCCAAACTACAAGAAGAAGAATAAACTGAAACACCAGCTCCATCTTTTATTAAACTGGAAAACATCTTTCCTACCACAATATACAGATGGAGAAAGTAGATGGAGGAATTATAAATGACTTAACAGAGAGGGGGAAATTCAAACTTAGTGCTTGTGAGAAACAAGCCAATTTGTCTCATGGAAGTCCCAGAAAATCTCAGGAATTCAAGATAACTGAGGGTGAAAAACACTACAGTTACTGATATTTAGGGTTCTCCAATAAGAATTCCAGCTCACCTCCTGACCCATCTATAGGAAGCTCAGCAGTGGTCATGCCCCACTCATGCACAAGAGGTTCTAGTCAGCTTCCTACTGTTTGACTCTTTAATATAAAACAGAGAGCTATGGATCATCAGACATTTGTACAGACAAAGACCGAAACAAACAAAGCAAAAAAAAAAAAGAACCTAAAGGAAACTCAAAGGAGAAGAAAACTCAAAAGTAAATATAATTAACATTCTCAGAGAGATACAAGAAACACCTGCTTCCATAAAGTAAGAAGAATATGCTATAAAAAGAAGTAACCAGAAAATAAGAACCTTTTATAAGTTAAAGACATATTAATAGAAATGAAAAAATTAACATATGGTTTGAAAGATGAAGTCTAGGAAATCTCTCAGAAAATATTTTAAAAGAATGGTGCAATACGAAAGAGAAGGTAAGAGCATTCAAAGATCATTATAAGACAGGGCTTCCCTGGTGGCGCAGTGGTTGGGAATCTGCCTGTCAATGCAGGGGACATGGGTTTGAGCCCTGGTCCGGAAAGATCCCACATGCCGTGGAGCAGCTAAGCCTGTGCGCCACAACTACTGAGCCCACGTGCCACAACTACTGAAGCCCACGTGCCACAACTACTGAAGCCCGCGTGCCTAGAGCCCGTGCTCCGCAACAAGAGAAGCCACCGCAATGAGAAGCCTGTGCACGGCAATGAACAGTTGCCCCTGCTCTCCGCAACTAGAGAAAGCCTGAGCATAGCAACGAAGACCCAACGCAGCCAAAAATAAAAATAAATGAAAAATAAATAAATTTATTTAAAAAATATTATAAGACGTTGAATATCTGAATAATAGGAGTTCCAGAAAAAGTAAAAAGAGAAAAGGAAGGTGGGGATATTATCAAAAGAAGAGTACAAGTTTTTTGGGCTTAAGGGCTAGAAGAGCCCCACCCATGTGCCCAGTACAACAAATGGGAAAAAGACCTATACTAATGCATGTTACTGGGAAATTTCAGAAAACCAGAATTAAAAAAGGATTCTGGTAAAAATAGCCCACATTCAAAGGGTCAGGAATCAGGGCATTATTGTTTCTCTCAAGTGTAAGAGCAGAAAGCTCTCAAAGAGTAGAGCAATGGTTTTAAATTACTGAGGCAAAAACAATTTCCAACCTAGAAGTCTGCACCCAGACAATCAAATATAAGGCTGGAATAAAAACATCTTACGATTTACAGTTTCCAAACGAAAAATCTCTTGTTCACCTTTCCTCAGAGGGTTATTGGAGTATATCTCCACTCCACCCCCAGCTCCCCACAGACACCTCTGTGCCATGAGGAAATAAGCAAGAAGGAGGGACCCAGGAGACAGGAAATGCAACAAAGAAGCACAGGAGATTCCCAAAACACTGGCAAGGGAGGTTCCTGGAGGGCAGCTGGGCAACAGACCCAAAGGGCTATCAGTCCAACCTAGAGCAGAACAGAGGGCTTTTGGAAGACTTTCTTCAATAATAACCAAAACAAAATAGGGGAGGAAGAATGAGAAATTTTCTGACAGATTTGACTGTGTAGAAAACGGTTACTAAAGGGATATTTTATCAAGTGGTTACAGAATGTAGGAAGACATCAACTATGTAAAAAAAAAAAACAAAAAAAACCACCTAATTTAAAAATAAGATAATTTTAGGGAAAAAAGTAAAGAAAGGAAGTACAATCTTAGTACAATACTTGGCTCAAGAGCTAACAATAGAAATAAAAACTCTATATGTGGCTTTAATTAAAAAAATAGAGGTATGATTATGAGGGTGGTGGTAAACATGTTCAAAACTGTGGGGAACCACAAGACAAGGCTAACAGAGTTGAAAGTAGTTGCCTCCAGGGAGCTGGATGGCTGCTGGGGAAAGGAGGGACTGAGGGGCTATAGGGTTATTATAAACTTGTTGGAAATAATTATCTTCTAAAATCTATGTGCATGTTCACATTGATAAACTTAAAATTAATACTTAAAAAGCATAAAATCCAGTCCACAGGGTCTCTCCTCTCACCGACCTCCTAGCTCCCTGGGATTTTCTCTTGCTTTTCCCCCGCTGAGATTTTTCATCTTCTGCCATGGAGAAGAGAACTAGCCATCCCAGCTGAGCACAGCCCCAGCTGACCCTGCAGCTGAATGCAGCCTCATGAATAGCCCAGGTGAAACACAGAAATGCCCAGCCAACCCAAGAACTGTGAGCTATTGTAGATAGTTGTTGTTTTGAGCCACCCAGTTTTGCGGTGGTTTGTTACACAGCAATAGATGAGTGATACAACATGTAACTAAAACCAATGGATTTCTCCTCCACATGTACACGCCATTGAGAAACACACTGCAGACTGATTAAGTGTGTAGATTAGCCATTTTCTACATATGAGACCCCCGGTGGATTATTTATCTCTCATTTTTCTCATCTGTAGAACAGGGATAATAATAATGAACTACCTTATAGGGTTGTTGTGAAGACTAAATGAGTTGATAGATGCAAAGCAACTCAGAAGCATTCTGAAGTCCACGTGTATTCTCAGTGTTAGCTATTATTTCATCATTATTCTTTTTTTTTTTTACATCTTTATTGGAGTATAATTGCTTTACAATGGTATGTTAGTTTCTGTTTTATAACAAGTAGATAAAAATGCTTGAAATCTAAGTATGTTAGTTATAAATCTCGGTAGCTGTTAGCTCCTAGGAGTAAGATGAGACTCCAGTCCTGACTTTCAGACCAACTGCTTGATCAGGCAGGCTTTTGTCTGTTTGTTTAACGTTTTGTAGTGGACAATTTTAAACATACACAAAAGTAGAGAAAGTTTGATAAACTCCTATGTACTCAGCTTCAGCAGTTATCAACTTATGGTCAAAACTTGTTTCATCTAAATTTCACTTTCTTGTCTCACACGGGATTATTTGAAGCAAATGCCAGATATCATGTCATTTCATCTTTAAATATTTTGAAGAGATGAGACTCTTCCTTGTAAACATAACCCAATATCCATATCACTCCCAAAAGTTTAATATCCTTTTAGTACCACCAAATATTAGAGTCAAACTGCCCTGAGTTTTTCTTTATACTTTGCTCAAATCAGGATCTAAACAAGATCTATATATTGCAACTGGTTCATAGATATGCCTGAGGTGTGCTTTATATAGTAAAAGCAGGATAAATGCCTGATTCTTTCTGCTTATTTACCACTTTTCAGCATAAGATTTGGAATCCCAGATCCTCCAAAGCTGAGCAATCTCTTCATCCTCTCTGGTCCTCGTGTAAAATCAGAGGGTGGGATTAGGTAATATCTAAGCTCCTTCCACCTCTATGATTCTAGTATTTTGTCTCCATTATCCCTCAGAATTGTGCAAGCTTGCACATTGAAGTGGCCTTTTCTTGAACCACTTTCTCCCCTCTGAGTGCACTTTCTCCTCTCCTTTGCCTAGTCAACTCCTATTCATCCTGTAAAGCCCAGCTAGGACGTCACCTTATGCAAGATACATTTCATGGAACAAATGTTAATTGGATGCTCATTCCACCTGCTGCCTCTCTACTCGCACCACTCTCTTCTGTCTACTCTCCTTCCACAGCACTCTGCACTCACCTCTCTTGGAGTCCTTATTATGGTGTATCTTAATTATTCAACCACATATCTGTTTCCTATGATCATATGTTGATTCCCTGGGTCAGTGAGATCACAAATAAAATGTAGGTCTTATTGGAGTGACCCAATACTGTCTTCATGCTTCAGAGATAATCATGAATTTCCAGAACTGACCAAGTTGGTGAACTCTCAAAGGCCTCTTGACCTTCTGTTATCTCCATTCAACTTCCTATATACAGGATACTAAATGTGCCTAGGTTCACTTTTGAATTGCCTGTAGAGATGGTCTTTATCTGAGTCTGCATCCTAGAGTAAATGGTAGCCAGCATCTCCTAGGAGTTCTCATCAGCCTCTAAAATAGGTGCAGCTTAAAATATGGCACTTGGATATGACTGCTAGCACAACATTTTGGGGTATTCAACAACAGTGAACCCAAGAGAAGAAGTCAGGTTAGTTTTCCTCCTCTGTGTGTTTGTGTGTGTGTGTGTGTTTGTGTGTGTGTGCACTTTTGTCATTTGCCCTCAGCTCACTTGATTTCAGAGCAAAGGCTGCCAAATAACAAAAATAAGAATGAATCGATAGCTAATCTTGTAAACACACTTTGAATAGAGTTGCAGGGTGGGAACCACAAAGGATGGGTTCCAAACTCTCCTGATAGAATGAAGCTGGTCCTCTTGGACTGCTGGTTTGCTGTATGGAAAAACAGTGACAAAGGTGCAAAATGGCTTGGCCAGAATGTGATGTTTTAAGCAGATATGTGGTTCTATGCAAAAAATACAGTGAAATATGGAGCCAGTATGCCTTTTGAAGTGTTTCTTAAAATCTTGGAAAATATCTTAGAAATTATTTTGGCAATGATTTCAAACGCTACCATTCCTGTGACCCAAGGAGAGTTTGATACTTTAGGTGATATAATTCTACAATATAAGGATGCTCAGGAAAAATATATGCATATTAACCATGCAAAGAGGTCTTTTTCTTTACTCTCTATCTTTGCATATATTCCCTAATGGTTTAAAGAGAGGGATGACACAAAAATGACATCACTGTTGACGTGAGGCTGAGGTTTCTTGTTGTCAGAAGCCACATAAACATCATGATTCAATGAGTATTTTTGCCAAGTATCCTTAAATCTGTTCTAGGCCTTTTGGAAAGTTATTTCCAACTCCAAAGGTTGCTCCCCAGGACCAGGGGAAAGTAGGCAGAGACAGCAGGCACTTAAGCATGTTGTTAGGACTCAGGGGCTACTGAAGTGCTTCTCTGCTCTCTATGTCCTCTCCCAAAAAACAAAACAAAACAATACAACTATACCAAGTATACTTTCTTTAAACCAATGCTTTAAAAATGCATTAGCGACGACTTAAAATTTATGTAACACACTGATATAAATTCTGTCTTGTTCCCCCATCCCCCTCTCTCCCCCAAAGAACATTTTAGCATAGGGTGAGGGGTCTAGTTGCTCCACATCCCACCCACTAAGATTACTTTAGGTATAAAGGACACTTTGCAAACACAGTCTTGTTTATCCCTTTCAATAGCAAGCAGTATAGTCATCTCCATCCAGAGGTGGTGAAGGCTTTGGAGTTAGATTCACGTTGTCTAAATTCTTGAGGGACACACACACACACACACACACATGCACACACACACACACACACACATACACACACACACAGCAGATAGCCAATTTGTTAATCTGAGAACTAAAACTACCAGGAGGCTGAACTGGTCAGGACATCCTCTCCCTTTTGAATCAAAGGCCCTGGGGAAAGCCAGGGCACTCATAGAAGGCTACTTGGTGTAATCACAGCCAAGTCAACCCAAGGCTGTTCCTGGGGAGAGTCAGGAAGCTAGTGAGCCAGGTGTACACAACCCACCAGGCTTGTGAACAGAGGTTGCCCACCCTCCAACATGCTCACACTTTGGATACTCCTATTCTAGAATCAGCTCATTCAACGGAAATATTAACTGATGACAAGCACTGTTGTAGGTCCTGGGAAGAGAAGCTAACCCAAGTCGTCTAGCAACTTCCTGCTCAGTAGGGGAGCATGAGTGTGAACAACCACCATTTGGGAAAGCTATCAAATCAGTCCATCAGTTACAGAAGTGTTACTGAAAGGGGAATCCATGGGTGCATTCTCTGGGATGGGATCTTTCTCTATGGAAACTTTTTCATGTGTGTTTTCATTTCGATGATAATCTAATAAAAACCATGTGAGCAGATGATATTTCATCTGAGTGGCCACCTTATAAGTGACATTGTGGAAGAATTGAATCATATACAGGGTAGAAAAGGCAGGCCAAACACCAAGGCTTCTCTGCAGTAGCAGTAAGATAGTCACACGGTGAAAAGCAATTTCGTTTCAGCCACCACTTCGAATTAATGCTATTAACTTGAATTTTATTGGTTTTGCAATTTTGTTTGTATTTTTATTTGTTTGTTTTGGTTTGTAATAATATAAGCTCTATAAGTATAAGGCATTTATATATAGTTTTACACATATTCAAGAAACATAATAAAGGGCTTCCCTGGTGGAGCAGTGCTTGAGAGTCCGCCTGCCGATGCAGGGGACCCGGGGACACGGGTTCGTGCCCCGGTCCGGGAGGATCCCTCATGCCGCGGAGCGGCTGGGCCCGTGAGCCATGGCCGCTGAGCCTGCGCGTCCGGAGCCTGTGCTCCGCGACGGGAGAGGCCACGGCAGTGAGAGGCCCGCGTACCAGACTCCACGCTTCCAATGCAGGGGGCACAGGTTCATTCCCTGGTCGGGGAACTAAGATCCTGCATGCCCTGCGGCAGGGGCCAAAACAAAAAAAAAAAAAAAAAAGAAGATGGCTGTCTATAAGCCAGGAAGAGGGCTCTCACCAGACAGAGTCTGCTGGTGCCTTGACCTTAGACTATAAGCCCCCAGAGCTGTGAGAATAAATGTGGGTTGTCTAAAAACCACCCCGTCTATGGTATGTTCGTTGTAACAGCCCACAGGGATTAAGGCAAATCCCTGACTCTGGAGAAGAGTTTAGGACGGATATTTTCACTTAGGAACCAACAGATAATAGATTCGTTGAAGATATAGCAGTGGATGAGATTGCCAAGGGAGTGTACACATGGAGAGACATAAGAATGCTTAAGGCAAAAAAACCTCCGAGGAACATTTAAAGAAAGAAGATGCCAAATGGAGACTTAAAAGGAAAACCAGAAGAGTAAGAAGTCACTGCACCCAAGGGAAAGACTCTTTCAAAGGGGGGAAATGGCCTGCACTGTGGAATGCTGCCAAGGGGTCAGTAAGATAAGAACTGAGACGTGTCCACTGGACTCAACAAGTAGGTCATGGGTGATGTCAATCAGAACAATTTCACTGACACAGTGAAGGCAGATCTCAGCCGGCAGAGGAGTGGCAGTCGAGGAAGGGGAGGTGGCAAGGGAGGGCACTCTTTCAGGAAGTTTATCTGAAAGGATAAGGAGAGAGCCGTAAAGAGCAGGATAGTAAGAGTGAGGGAAGGTGAGCATGTTCGATGCTATCAGGGCGGAACCTACAGAGGAGGAATATCTGTAGCTACAGAGGAAGGACACTGCAGAGGAATAGGTGTCTGGAAGGCTGGAGGAGAAAGACAGCAACAGTGAAGGGACTGGCCCTTGATGGAGGTGGTTCAGCTCTTCCATGGAGGTGCTGGTGAGTGGGAAGCACAAGGACAGGAGGAAGACACCATGTCGTCTTGGTGGTGCACCGCCGGGCTGGGATGGGGCACAGAGCCTGAGGTTTGAGGAGAGCAGAGCACAGGAGAGGTGACTAACAAAACACAGCAGGACTCTGGCGGCGCTGAAGCCTCCTCGGGTTACTGCCCACAAAACAATCCGCACGTGGGGTGACTTTCTTCAGCTGCACCACCCCCTGGGGAGAAAGGCAGGAGAGGTGGGTAACTGGACTCAGACAGGCTAGAGGCTTTTCCAAATATGTTTAGTAGGGAAAAAAAAGTAAAAGGAGTTGAAGAATATATACTCTACCAAACGTAAGGTAGATAGCTAGTGGGAAGCAGCCGCATAGCACAGGGAGATCAGCTCGGTGCTTTGTGACCACCTAGAGGGGTGGGACAGGGAGGGTGGGAGGGAGACGCAAGAGGGAGGGGATATGGGGATACATGTATACGTATAGCTGAATCACTTTGTTACACAGCAGAAACCAACACACCATTGTAAAGCAATTATACTCCAATAAAGATGCTTAAAAAAAAAAAAAGGAGTTGAAAATATTGGTAAGAGAGTGGTTGAGGTGAAGGCGGACCTTTCTGATTTGTGACCGTGAGGGTGGGTGGCTAAAGTGGAGGGAAGGTTATCTGAGATGAGGGATATTTTAAGGCAACAGCTAGCTGCTGTCACAAACTCCAAAAGCTCATTGGCTTCACACAGCAAGAAGCGTCCTTTACATTCACATAAGAGGCTGATGTGGATGTTCCTCATTGGGCAACAGTTTTCACTCAAGACCCCATGCTGCTTTCACCCTGTGCCTCTGACATCTACAAGCGGGTCCCAAGGCCATCCTGAGCCTCTCCACTCTCATCAGCAAGAAGGGGAAGAGGTGTGGGCATAATGGGTGAAAGGTTTTTGCATCCCAAGCCAGAAAGTGGCATATATCACTTATGCCCAAGTCACATAGGGTAAAACTCAGGCACATGGACACACCCATGTACCAGGGAACAGGGGAAGTGAGTGCCCGGGAAGAATGGGAAGTAGGGTGGGCGATCAACCAGAAGACTTTGCGACAGAGACCAGAGCGTTAGCCGTCCATTTGGATGTGAAGCCACCCAGGTTGCATAGATGCTGAGAGTTGGAAATAAAACCCTGTTTGGGTGAAACATTCTTTAGTGAGGCATAGTGATAGAGTGGCTGCTAAAGTGGTAAAGTGGGGCCAGAGGGTAAAGGCCAAGGAGCTCAAAGGTATAGCGTGGGCCCATCCTCCCTGAGAGTGGAGGTGAATGGTGTAGAGGCCCTGGGTACTTGGAGGATGGGCAGCCTCCACTAGAAGGGCTGCAGCTTGGGGGTAAGTAGCATCCTTTAGAATGAGGCTATCTCAAGGCCAAAGGATGAAGTCTTTATGGAAGCAGCTGAAGACATGGGGCTGGGGGGTGTTAACTGTGGAACAGAGTTGCAGCAGGAGGCAGGAAGGAAGTAGGAGGGAGAAGTCCAGAGCAGGACGGATGGAAGAGAGGTGACCGGAAGGAATCACACCTGAGTAGTCAGCACGATTATAGGGGTGTGTGGAAAGGGGGATTTAGCTGGCCCCAAAGTGGCCAAGAGAATTGATGTCTGCTATTCCCTGTGGTCAGGAGCATTCAAGTCTCCTGGTTACAACCTGGGCATGTTACTCTTCCCACAGAATTCAAGTCTCTGGTGGGTAAGAAGACGTTCATCCCTCTGGAAGGAGTTAGCAGAGATGTGGCTTTGCGTGTGAAGAGACAGAAGACAGGCTCAGTCAGGGCTCAGGGCTGAGGCAACAGGAATGGGGTTTTCCAAGGCAATGGAGGCTCTAACCCTGAGCAGGGAAACGGCTCCCTGTGAATCCCTGGCGCAGAGCAGGCACATTGGTTGACATGAATTCCAATGTAACATCTGATTTTTTGAGATGAATAGAAACTGCCGAGCCATTGCTCTCTGTTAAGTGTTTCAGGGGTGGGAGGGCTCTGAGATTACAATTTGGATACGGAAACTGCATGCTCCCATCTCGAAAGGTTAGCAGTGAGTATACCACTCTGGCTTGCTATGATGCGTGATGAGGTAGCTTGGTTTGAGAAAAACATCTTGTTGGTTTTGGAGCCAAAGAAATCAAAGCTGTAAAGACCATATGATCTGTGGCAGCAGTTTCTCTTCAATGACAGGTTTTATAAGTAATCAGAGTAGGAGGCCCTGTCGGGTAAGGCATGAATCTTTCCAAATGCTGTTAACTGGCACAGAAGGATGCCAAATTCATTCTAATTTAACACTTACTCTGTTACCCTGATATGAACAAAAGAGTTACACTAATGGTTATGATTAGTGGAGTACTTTAAGATACCTACATTCCGGGCCTCCCTGGTGGCGCAGTGGTTGAGAGTCCGCCTGCCGATGCAGGGGACACGGGTTCGAGCCCTGGTCTGGGAAGATCCCACATACCGCGGAGCAGCTAGGCCCGTGAGCCACAGCTACTGAGCCTGCGCATCTGGAGCTTGTGCTCCGCAACAAGAGAGGCCGCGACAGTGAGAGGCCCGCGCACCGCGATGAAGAGTGGCCCCCACTTGCTGCAACTGGAAAAAGCCCTCGC
Organism: Lipotes vexillifer; assembly: GCF_000442215.2. Taxonomy (NCBI): domain Eukaryota; kingdom Metazoa; phylum Chordata; class Mammalia; order Artiodactyla; family Lipotidae; genus Lipotes; species Lipotes vexillifer. The sequence continues at coordinate 740,650 of NW_006771347.1, forward strand.
ACATAAACGAAGACCCAACACAGCCAAAAATAAATAAATTAATTAATTAAAAAAAAAAAAGATACCTACATTCCAATGAAGTATTTCCTTTCCCTCTATTTCACAGAGATATGTTCTGATCTACCCCAGATATTCAGTGAATGTGTGTGAGCCAGAAATTACGATAATAGGAAGGTAGAAGGAAGAGCATTAGAGATGCAAGAAGAGAAGAGAGACAGTTTATCAAGACCTGTATTTTACAATATGAATAATGTTACCTCATTTTTTTGTTTTTTTGGAGCAGAGAAAGGTTTATTGCAGGGCCAAGCAAGGAGAATGGGAGGCTCATGCCCCCAAAACCCTGAACTCCTCAAAGGGTTTGAGCAAAGCAATTTTAAAGGCAAGGTGAGGGAGGGGAGTCTCAGGGTAAGTGATCAGCCCGTGCAAAATCCTCTGATTGTTTGATGTTGAAGTAACAGGGAGGTTAACATTATCAACCCTTAGGCACCAGTAGGTCCAGGGCTACGTGCTCGTGATCATCAAGTAGTTAATTTCCTCCATTTGGTGGTTATCTCATTTTTTTTTTAACAATAGGAAGTACTATATAGTATGAAAGTGCATTGAGATGAGCAGAGTATGTTAAGAGATGCCAGTAACTCATGCTTCTATTTCCACAGTGCTAGTATCACTGATAGAGTTTGATCTGCAAGCTGCTTTATTATTTAGCATCTACATACAAACCGCAAGAAGAGGTGTGGATTTTATATACGACCCTGTCTTTACAAACTAAAGAAAAGAAAAAAGAAACTATAGCATATCTCACTACTTTGGAACTACTCTATATAAATAACTACCTGCACTTTATATGAAAGTGGCTTTGACCTTTAGGGAAA
>NW_006771347.1:741586-748389 GCF_000442215.2 Lipotes vexillifer
ACAAGGCAATAGTTTTGCCATTCCCTGGAGTGTGTACTCAAGAAAGGCTTTCCTGTGATCAAGCTTCCCTGGAAAAGACATTATTTCTAACAAACACCGGTTCCTATATCAAAATTGTATGGTCTAAAATCCATGCTTAGGGTGTGCTGTGATATTCTGTTATGGTACAGAGGCATCATGACTTGAATGGGTTATTTCAGATCAGGCTTCAGAAACACTATATGGAGACGTTGTGCTCTAAAAAGGAGTTTTTTCTATCACAAATTGTTTTGACACTTCTACCATCCATTGCAGACCTCTTGATATTGCAAAAAGGAATTTTTAAAAAAGAACATGGGCCCTTCTTTCTGAATCAATACTAGACTGGAGATATTTTGGGGAAAAGAGACCTTACAAGACTTGGAGGAACAGCGTCAACAGAATATTTATTATTCTCTCCACTTCCTTTCTTCAAAGCGTTGTGATTGAGGTCATTATAAATCTTTGAAAGTAACACTTCTCTTGTGTATGCTATACCCACTACCAGAAGATATTTATAGAGATAAAATAGTATCTCACATCCCTTCAGTAAAGTTCCATGAAGCTGTTTCCAAATAAAAATGAATAAATAATGTTTATCTAGGCCCTGCAGATAATGCTAAAAAGCAAAAAAAATTGATTAGTCCATCAGTTCTGTTATGTGCTGACACTAACACCCTAGAGTTTGGGAGGCTGCCTTATTTTAAGAGAAAATGGTTTAGAAGAGGCAAGGAAAAAAATAAAAGACAAACCCATTAACAGATACTGATTTTGTTGTTAACATTAATTTGATAACTTTGCAATTGCATTTTAACAGTGGTACATTATTTGAGTTAGCATGATTTGGTGAAAAAAAAAACCCCAACATATATTGGGTTGGCCGAAAAGTTCATTCGGGTTTTTCCATAACATATTACGGAAAATGAAATTTTTGGCCAACACAATATATATAATATAATACGTATATGCACGTTAAGTTTATCATTTCTATTTCAGGGTCAGAAAAAAGATCTGAGATTTGAAAATAAACTGTAATGATGTTGACATGCGTTAGAAATCAATTCTCAACCATGGCAATTCAGACTGCTTATTCATGAGAGCCAACGAATAAGTGTGAATCTTAATCAAGATGCAAGAATCACCTTTCTCTCCTGCTTTTCAAAGGAGACGATTCCTCTATATTGAAGGTATATGTTTGAAGTAATAAGGCTCTAATTGTAGTACTTTCTTTAAGTACGTGCATTAAGACATCACATTTAAGCTTAGATTACTCCTAAGATTTCTTTAAAACATACACATATTATAAGCCTAGAAAGCTTCCAACTTATATTTTTTTCAATTTCTGAGTTTCAAGGAAACAATCTTACTGTGTTTGTTTTTATATCCCTGATTCCATGCATGACATCGACACACATTGGGTCTTCTATAAATGTCTGTTGGTTGAAAGAGTAAATGAATGTCTGAATGAGGCTTTAGGATGAGGGGAAACACTGTAGAAAGTCACTTCCCTTCCATTAAGATTTAACCTGAAGCAATCTGCAGCCTCTTTAATTGGAATCAATTGATTTTCACATTCGTATTCTGGTATGGATGCAACCCTGGCCTCTTAAATTTCTTCACCAGGAGGAATATTACCACTCATCACATCATTTTATGGTTTGTTGAATGTGTTTATCTCTCTTAGGAAACTCTGAACTCTATTACCTTTTCCAGTTTTATGCTCCTGGTGCCTAGCACAGCATGTGATACATGATAGATTTTCAGTAAGTATTCCATGAATACTTCAGTGGCTTCCAGGCTTCTGTGGCTTCCCCTTGGCCAACTCACTGCACCCCTGTGGGTCACAGTTTCCTCATCCATAGAATGAATGCTTTTTAAAAATCATTCTGTGACTGCTGCTTAACAGACTAGAAAGGAGTACTTGGCTGCACAGTGGTATTAAAGATCGGGTAACTCATGGGAAATGTTCTCCTACACAGAATTTCTTAGAAAGGAGAAGGGGGAAGGAATGCTAGTTTATTTATTACAGTTGACCCTTGGGTTTGATCTGCATGGATCAACTTACATGGGGGTTATTTTCAATGGTAAATATTACAATACTACACTACCTACGTTGGTTGAATCCTTAGATGTGGAAGCACAGTATGAGCGAAGCTGGGATAGGGAGGAACCACAGATAAGGAGAAACCATGTATCAGGGCAACTGTATATTATACGTGGATTTTTGACTGCATGGAAGGTCAGTGCCCCTAACCTCCCAAGCCCCCTGCATTGTTCCAGGGTCAGCTGTGTATGACTTAATCAACTTTGCAGCCACCCTGTGAGATAGGATGTTGTTATTCCAACAATAAGAAAAATTAAGAAAAATTAAGAAAAGATAAGAAAAATTAGTTTCAGAAAGGTCCATAATTTGCCTAGGATCACACAGTCAGTCAATGTTCAGGCCAGGATTCAAATCCAGTTCTAATGACTTCAAAGTCTATTTACTTTCCTTTAGGCAAATGATTCCACTTGCTTAAATTCTGATAAAAGAAAAAGAGAACCAGTTTTTAATGAGGGTAGGATATACTCTTTTCATTTTTGCTTCCTCCTTTTACAATTTGAATCAAGGAAAAATATGGGAGATTCTTGCCAGGAACATACTTCCTAATTCTATTTCATCTGCTTAAGCTCCATGAAGAAAGTGGAAACTGAGGGCATATCAAATAAGGGAAAGAAGCCGTGTATCAAAGCATGAAAAAGGTGGCTCTACCAACTGGATAATATCAATAACATGAGAAGGACTGGTAGAAAAACAAGACAGTGACAGGACAGGCCTGATGGGGTGGAGGGAGAGCAAAGAGTGTTTGCCTGATAAGAGCAAAAAGTCCAGGTTATGAGGATCGACATAGGAAATGACAAGTTTGTGGTGGCTTCGCAGGAAAAGTCTCATAAGGATCTCTGCACCCTGTGGCATGTTAGATTATTAGATACCGTGATGGGCACAGGCCACTGCAGTAGATTGTGCATTTCCAAACTAATATCAGACCTATCATAGTTTTAAGGGCTATTCTTTAAATCTTTTGCTGCTTGATTTTGTTTTAACAGGTTAACTTTCATTATAACAACTTTAGGTGTTATAAGCAGAATAATTCTAGGGATTTGTATGTGAATGAGGTCCAACTGCCCCTACACAATCACGGGAGCAATGTGGGATGGATTTGTGTCTGGTCTCGATAGAAAATCTGAAGCAAGTTGATGATATCTTTGACAGGAAATGTAAACGGGTTTCTGTAGTGTCCAATTTTCTTCCTGATAACTTAGGTTTTCTCAAAAGTTATACATTAATTCACTATACTCCAGTAAACTTCTAAACTTCTAACATAAGTTTTCTCCAAATGGAAGCTGTAAGGATCTAAATTTGATGGGAAGAAAAGCAGAGAAAAAGCTCCTATAGAGTGTACACGTGCAAGAAGCCAGGTGCCTGACAGTCAGCCAGTCAACATTGGTCAAGTGGGGGTTGGCTCAGCCTGGGATAAACCAAATTAAGCTGGGGGACTTTTCTTTACACATTAGAAAAGAACATTCATCATCAAGATCTTTGTTTCTAGCAGCATTCTCCAATAAAAGAAACCAGGGCTACTGGGAGAAGTGGGTGATTCTAAGACTGGGACAGGAAATATGCAAGATGAGCCTGGAGCCTACCGAAGTACCAGAGGAGGTGACCAGGAGGTGACCAAACAAAGAAACAAAGAAAATAAAACCATCGCTGCGAGTATGTCAAAGGAACTCAGGAGCCACTGGGAAGAGGTCCCAGTGGGCAAAACTAGAACAATTTGAGCAAATAAATAAAATAGTATTGGATTATAAACCGAAGTACAAAATAAATATCTATGAATCCATACTGATACAAACAAATGATTTAATAAATAAATAAATAAATGGGAGAAAGTAGACAAATCTCTTAGGCAGAATAATTCCAAATAACTTATGTAACACTCTTCTCTCTAGGAGGAGGAGCATAACCCCCCCTCTCCTTAAGAGTGAGCTGTGCAGAAATAGAACATATAATCCTAAAATTTACATGGAACCATAAAAGACCCAGAATTGCCAAAGCAATCCTGAAGGAAAAGAACAAAGCAGGAGGCATAACTCTCCCAGACTTTAGACAATACTTCAAAGCTATGGTAATCAAAATGGCATGGTATTGGCACAAAAACAGACATATGGATCAATGGAACAGAATAGAGAACACAGAAATAAACCCACACACCTAAGGTCAATTAATCTTCGACAAAGGAGGCAAGAATATACAATGGGAAAAAGACAGTCTCTTCACAAGTGGTGTTGGGAATGTTGAACAGCTCCACGTAAATCAATGAGGTTAGAGCACGCCCCCACCCCATACACAAAAATAAACTCAAATGGCTTAAAGACTTAAACATAAGACATGACACCATAAAACTCCTAGGAGAGAGCATAGGCAAAACATTTTCTGACATGAATCGTACCAGTGTTTTCTTAGGTCAGTCTCCCAAGGCAATAGAAATAAAAACAAAAGTAGACAAATGGGGTCTAATCAAACTTACAAGCTTTGCACAGCAAAGGAAATCATAGACAAAACAAAAAGATAACCTACAGAATGGGAGAAAATATTTGCAAATGATGTGACCGACAAGGGCTTAATTTCCAAAATATCCAAACAGCTCATACAACTCAATAACAAAAAAACAAACAACCCAATCGAAACATGGGCAGAACAGCTAAATAGATGTTTCTTCAAAGAAGACATACAGATGGCCAACAGGCACATGAAAATATGCTCAACATGGCTAATTATCAGAGAAATACAAATCAAAACTACAATGAGATATCACCTCCTACCAGTCAGAATGGCCAACATTAAAAAGTCTACAAATAACAAATGCTGGAGAGGGTGTGGAGAAAAGAGAACCCTCTTACACTGTTGCTGTGAATGCTAGTTGGTACAGCCATTATGGAAAACAGTATGGAGGTTTCTCAGAAAACTAAAAATAGAATTACCACATGATCCAGCAATCCTACTCCTGGGCATATATCTGGATAAAACTATAATTCAAAAAGATACATGCACCCCTGTGTTCATAGCAGCACTATTCACAATAAGCAAGACATGAAAACAACCTAAATATCCATCGACAGATGAATGGATAAAGAAGATGTGGTACATATACAATGGAATACTGCTCAGCCATAAAAAAGAATGAAACAATGCCATTTGCGGCAACACGGATGCAACTAGAGATTACCATACTAAGTGAAGTAAGTCAGAAAGAGAAAGAAAAATATCATATGATATCACTTATATGTGGAATCTAAAATATGACACAAACGAACCTATCTACAAAACAGACTCATGGACGTAGAGAACAAACTTGTGACTGCCAAGGGGGAGGGAGTTGGGTGAGGGATGGAGTGGGAGTTTGGGGTTAGCAGATGTAAAATTTTATATATAGAACGGATAAACAACAAGGTCCTGCTGTGTAGCACAGTGAACTATATTCAATACCCTATGATAAAATATAATGGAAAAAAATATGAAAAAAAATGTATATATATTTATAGCTGAATCACTTTGTTGTACAGCAGAAATTAACACAATATTGTAAAACAACTATGCTTCGATTAAAAAAAAAAGACTGGGCTGTGCAGAGTGGCTTCTTTCCAAAAAGTACAGTATGGAAAGGGGTGGGAGGAAAATAGTAACTTGACAGGAGGAACCTGACAAGCACTACCTCAGGCAGATGATCAAGGTCAACATCAACATCGATCTGTCATGCTTATTACAGGTACCCTTGATGTGACTTAAGGAAAATGGCACTTTACTTCTGTGGTTTTTCTCCCCAAAACCCATACCCAGTATAATCATGAGAAAGACATCAGACAAATCCCAGTACAGAGCTTCTTACAAAATACCTGACTTCTCAAAGCTGTCGAGATCACCAAAAAACAAAGAAAGCCTGAGAAACTGTCATAGTACCAGTTCGATGGGTACTCAGATCTATCTCTGTGTGTGTGTGTGTGTGTGTGTGTGTGTGTGTGTGTGTGTGTTTATAAAATGTTTTGGACTCCTTGTGTGGTGGCTGCTAAGAATGTTCCTTTCTTTGAGAATGTCTCAAGACACACAGAGATGGGTCTGTGGAATATTCTACATATTTTCTGCCCTTCTAGGTCATGGCTGATTGATCTAAGAATAGATACCATAAGCCAAGATAATTACATGATCTTCATCCCGTGGAGCATCAGGGAGACTGGGGCTTGGGAGCTGGGCCAGTTCACTGGGAGTGCTCTAAAGAGTTCTGTGTCCTGAGGCCTCGATGTTGCCCTGGTTCTTTCCCATCCCATTCCTGAATTTGATGGTCCAACATTAGCTATCCCAATATTCATTCAAAAAAAGTTTTCATTTTACTTTTGCTCAAGCTCACCAGAACTAGCTTTTGCTGCTTACAATCACAAAGCCTAGGTGTATATACATACACATAAAATATTTCTAAAATGGGATCACAGAATTCATTATATCCTGAAACATCTTTTTCCCATTGTGCTATGTATCTTTTTTTTTTTTTTTTTTTTTTGCGGTACGCGGACCTCTCACTGTTGTGGTCTCTCCGGTTGCGGAGCACAGGCTCTGGATGCGCAGGCTCAGCGGCCGTGGCTCACGGGCGCAGCCGCTCCGCGGCATGTGGGATCTTCCCGGACCGGGGCACGAACCCGTGTCCCCTGCATCGGCAGGCGGACTCTCAACCACTGCGCCACCAGGGAAGTCC
>NW_006771347.1:752255-760555 GCF_000442215.2 Lipotes vexillifer
GAATGCCACCCTGAAGACTACTCTCGTAAACAGACACTGCCCCAGGGAGTAACCAAGAGCAAGAGACACACCTCTAAGACAGGCCAGCAGTCAAAGAGAGGAAGACCGTTCAGGTCACACAGAACACATGTCCACTTAAGTCAAGCTTCTGGAACAGACAGATGGAAAATTGATTAAAGAAAGAGAACTTAAGGACATGCAAGTAATCACACACATACACACTCACACACACAGACTTTCTGGCTCTAAAAACACGATTTCCCATCTATACAATTCAGTTGATAAACTGAAGGAGATTTACCAATGGTCTGGTAAATCAAATTAAACAGTCATCTCAAAACACAGAGCAAAAATTAAAGAGAGGGAATCATCAGGGAAGAGGTAAGAGACTTGGAGGATGCATCAAGGGTGTGTAACCAGCAAATAATAGGTGTTCCAGAGGAGTTAAAGGAACAGATGGAGAAGACGAAGTAATTAAACAAATTAGAAGAACATTTCCCTGCAATGAGTGAAAGTCTGAGTTTGCAAATTGAGAGGGCTCGCTAAGTTCCAGGAATGACTGATGAGGAAACATACACCTTTAGGCAAACCCTGCTAAAGTCTTGAATTCTAAGGATAAAAAGAATAATGGTACATGTTTCTAGGGCAGAACAAAAAAGTTACCTACAAAAGAAAAAGAGTAAGACTCTCATAGTATTTCTCGCTGGCCATGTAGGCAACTAAGAGAAAAAAAAAGCAGCCCAAGAATTCGATCTCACCACGTTCTCATTCACCTGTCTGGGAGGGCAAAGGTGTTTACGGATATGCCAGAATTCAGAGCATACAGATGCCATGTCATCCACCAACCCCCGCTATGGCAAAGAACAGCATTTCTCAACTTTACTGTGAAATCAGCTGAGGAGCTTGTTAAAATGCGATTCCAGTTCAGCAGGTCTTAGATGGAAATAGGAGATTCTGCATTTCTAACAAGCTCCCAGGTATGGATCACAGGCAAGGACTCCCAGGCGACCTTTTGCGTTTGAATCCTTGGCTCTACCTCTTTCCAGTTGTGTGAACTTGTTCTTTAACTTTTCTCTGCTTCAGTTTCTTCATCTGTAAAGTGAAGATCATGATAGTAACCGCCTCACAGAGTTGTAAACATTAAGTGAGATCACACATGTGAACTTCTTAAACTGAGCCTGGCACACAGTAAATATTCGATAAACATCGGCTATCACCATAATGAAAGACTCTCTGGCAAAGTGTAATATGAGTGTTACACTAGAAGTTTTAGAACAGACGTAGATGCTGCGAAGACCATTTTATTATGGTAACTGAAGGTACTGAATGACCTCAGCAAGTCCTGACAGTGGAGAGTACGGAGGCGGGAGTATCATCACTGCCAAGGTTCCATCTGAGAAAGGCAGAGGGGAGAGGAGAGAACAAGTGCATTCAGAACCATTTCAGGGTCATCTTGTGGGAAAGATGGCCAGCTTGTTTTCAGATAGTATAGAAAATGTCTTATCATGGGCACAGGAGCAGAGAAGGTGTCTGTTAACAGGATATAAAAGAATATTAGGGGCTTCTCTGGTGGCGCAGTGGTTGAGAGTCCGCCTGCCAATGCAGGGGACATGGGTTCGAGCCCTGGTCCGGGAAGATCCCACATGCCGCGGAGCAACTAGGCCCGTGAGCCACAGTTACTGAGCCTGCGCATCTGGAGCCTGTGCTCTGCAACAAGAGAGGCCGCGACAGTGAGAGGCCCGCGCATCGCGATGAAGAGTGGCCCCCACTAGCCACAGCGAGAGAAAGCCCTCTCACAGAAACGAAGACCCAACACACCCAAAATTAAATAAATAAATTTAAAAAAGAATATTAGAATTTCCACGTTAACAGAAGAAAATGAAATGGACTGAACAGAAAATTTATCAAGCTAGCAAGAAAAAAAGAATAAACTCAAGTATTACTCTTAAGAATCTTGCAAGAAAATCTAGGAAATTAAAAGTACAACCTAGGGACTTCCCTGGTGGCGCAGTGGTTAAGAATCTGCCTGCCAATGCAGCGGACACGGGTTCAAGCCCTGGTCTGGGAAGATACCACATGCCATGGAGCAACTAAGCCCGCGTGCCACAACTACTGAGCCTGTGCTCTGGAGCCCACATGCCACAACTACTGAGTCTGAGAGCCACAACTGCTGAAGCCTGCACACCTAGAGCCTGTGCTCCACAGCAAGAGAAGCCACTGCAATGAGAAGCCCAAGCACCGCAATGAAGAGCAGCCCCCGCTCGCCGCAACTAGAGAAAGCCCATGCGCAGCAACGAAGAACCAACGCAGCCAAAAATAATAAAATTTAAAAATATTTTTAAAAAATGCAATCTAGTGTCAAGATAGACTTTCTTGACCAATCCTGATAAGCCAGACACTTCACCCCTGCCACCCCAACAGATCTATCTGACTGTAAAAAATGGCAAATCGGGGAGAAAAAATATATATAATTATGAAAGATTGGCTAGCTGTTCACAAAACTGATTCCTTTTCCTCAAGGGACGCACTTTTTCCCCCATTATATTTTTACAGCTTACTGAGATACAACTGAGGTACAATAGCCACATTTAACATGTACAATATAATGAGTCTTGCCATATAATGAGTCACACCTGTGAAATCATCACCATAATCAAGGTAAAGAACATATTCATCACACCCAAAAGTTTCTTGGTGCCCCTTTATAATCCATTCCTCACTCTCCACTCCATCCCCATGGGCTTACATGTAGCCTACATTTCCTAACTTTCCTGCGTAGGCACTGGCCAGAGGGATGTGAGTGGAAGCCAGAGCATCCTCCAGGCCTAGTCTCCCACATATGACCTTTTCTCTCTTCCCCTAGGTCTCGGCTGTCTGTTGACAGCCAAGGTGACCAAGGAAGCCGCTGTTGAAGATGGTAGAGTACTCATCAGCCTGGATCTCTGAATGACTGTGGAGCAGAGTACCCATCCCATTGACAATAAATCTCTATTGTGTTAAACCATTACTTGGGTGTTTGTTGCAGCAACTAGTATTACCTTAGCTAATACAATAATATTCACAGAACACTTACAAATTTACAAGAAATGACCAAACAACCCAATGGAAAAAGGTTAACAAGAGTCAGTTCACAGGAGGGCAAATCCAAATTATGAACATATGAAACATAAGGAAAGATGTTCATATACTAGTAAGTGTGAATATTCAAATTAAAGTAACATACTGGACTAGTAACCATTAAAAAGACAATACTATCAGGGATGAAGTGGAAAGGATACTCAAACACTGGTGGTAAAAATGTGAGTTGTTACAAACTTTTGGGAAAATTAATCTGACAACATATACTAAAATAATAAATACACATACTCTTTGCTTTAGTAGTTCCACTCCTGGGAACCCATTTCAGACAATAAAGGCGCTAGGATACAAAGATATCTTTGTAAGAGAATGTTTATTGCAGATCGTACGTATGACAAAAACAAAAACAATTAAAACATAACTGGAAACAAAAATAATAACTATCAGTAAATAAATGGTTGAATAAATGATAAAATAACCATTCCATGGAAAGTAATGCAGCAAATATGAAAAAATAAATGAGAGCTAAATCAGATAACATGTAGGGATTTCCATGAGGTTTTACTGATTAAGAAAAGAAAAATGCAGAAAAGTGTATATAACACAAACTTATTTTCATTAAACAAAACCTTCCAGTATATGTATATGTGTACAAAAATATGTTTATATGTATATATATGTGTGTGTGTGTAAAATTAAAAGAGCATGGAGGGCTTCCCTGGTGGTGCAGTGGTTGAGAGTCCGCCTGCCGATGCAGGGGACACGGGTTCGTGCCCCGGTCCGAGAAGATCACACATGCTGCGGAGCGGCTGGGGCCGTGAGCCATGGCCGCTGAGCCTGCATGTCCGGAGCCTGTGCTCCGCAACGGGAGAGGCCACAACAGTGAGAGGCCCGCGTAACGCAAAAAAAAAAAAAAAACAGAGCATGGAAAACTGTTTAGAGATAACATAGGACATTAAAATACGAATCATAAGTACGGTTGGGGAGGAAGGTATGATAGGTTAAATAATGGCTCCCTAAGATGTCCATGTTCTAATCCTCAGAACCTGTGAATATTACCTTATGGCAAAAGGGACTTCACAGGTGTGATTAAATTAAGAACCCCAAACTGGGGAAATTATCCTAGGAAATTATCCTAGAGTGGGCCCAATATCACTGCAGGGGTTTTTATAAGAGGGAGGCAGGTGAGGATAGAAAAGAAAGGAGAGAGAGGAAAAGGCAGTGGGACAACATTGGCAGCCACAAGCCAAGGGATGCAGCCACCAAAAGCTGGAAAGCACAGGGAACAAACAGATTCTCCCCTGGAGCCTCTAAAAGGAATCAGCCCTGACCACACCTTGATTTTAGCCCTGTAAGACTCATTTCAACTTCTGGCCTCTAGAACTATCAGAGAAATAAATTTCTGCTTTAAGCTACTACATATGTGGATGTTTGTTACAACAGCAACAGGAAACTAATGCAGGGGTGATATTGGTAAAGGGAGTGGTAAGTGAAAGTCTTAGATGAGTCCCTAATGACCTTCATCTGTGTGTAATCTTCCCCTCTCAGGTGTGGGTGGAATCAGTGAATAAGATGGGATATCACTCCTGTGATTATGTTATATGGTGAAAGTGAAGGGATTTTTGAAGATGTAATTAGGTTCGACTTTGAATTCATCAAAAACATTGTCCTGGGTGATCCTGATTTAATCAAGTAAACTCTTTAAAAGAGGGCTTAGGCCTTCCCTGAGATCAGAAATGCTGGCTTTGCAGAAGTCGGTCACCACGAGTTCTACAGCCCCAGTGGATGAATTCTGCCAACAACCGCATGAGCTTAGAAGGGGATGCCGAGCCTCAGATGAAACTGCAACCCCAAAGACACCTTAATGCAGCCTGTGAGACCCTGAGCAGAGGACCCAGCTAAGCCATGCCCAAACTCTTGACCCAAAGAAACGGGGAGATCATAAATGGGTGTTATTTTTTAAGCCTTTGAGTTTGGAGTAATTTCTTACACAATAGAAAACTAATACAGAGGGTGAAAATAGAGGACAAAGGAAAGATGAGGTAGAATAAAGAAATCACTGCACTCAAAAATGCTACTGGAGTGAAGTAAGTCAGAAAGAGAAAGACAAATACCATATGCTAACACACATATATGGAATTTAAGGGAAAAAAATGTCATGAAGAACCTAGGGGGAAAACAGGAATAAAGACACAGACCTACTGGAGAACGGACTTGAGGATATGGGGAGGGGGAAGGGTGAGCTGTGACAGGGCGAGAGAGAGAGGCATGGACATATATACACTACCAAACATAAGGTAGATAGCTAGTGGGAAGCAGCCGCATGGCACAGGGAGATCAGCTCGGTGCTTTGTGACCGCCTGGAGGGGTGGGATAGGGAGGGTGGGAGGGAGGGAGACGCAAGAGGGAAGAGATATGGGAACATATATATATGTATAACTGATTCACTTTGCTATAAAGCAGAAACTATTGTAAAGCAATTATACTCCAATAAAGATGTTAAAAAAAATGATACTGATTATATTTATAATCAATATAAAACCATAGAGATTTATATAAAGTAAAAATGAATATTTTAAAAGCAAAAAATAAACCTCACAAACGTGGAAATTTAAAGAACAATTGTTGATTGAATTTAGAAGAATTTGGGGGAATGATATGTGAGAAAGAGAGAAGGACCAAGGTATTTGTGCTGCTATAAAGTGAGAAATGAGAGAGAGATGGGGGAAAGGATTTTAAGAAGTTTAGCTGTATGTTTTAAGTGGAATTCCCTTTGGTACATATTTGGGTGGTTTCAGTGGAGTTTTTCACTGTAGTCAATGTGGGGATGTTGACGATATTTCTTTTGGCTATAAGATAATGCTAAGGCTGTCCAGAAGGTGGCTCCTCTTTCTATGGATTATGGTCCCCAAAATTCCCTGTGGCCCCCCATAGCCCTTGGGCGAAAGCCCACGCTTCTTAGCAGGACTCCCGAGGCTCTTATCTTTGGCCCAACCTATGTACAGAGCTTTCGTTCTTTCCATTTAAATCACCAAGTCACATAGCCCTCCCTTAAAAAAAGTTGCAACAATAAATATTTTTATATATATATGGAGCCATCTTATGTGGTTATATCAGTAGGACAGATTCTCACAGTGGAATTGCTGGGTGAAAGAATATGCACATTAAATTATGATTAAATCTTTACGTTTTCAAAGTTTTGTCTCCATAAAAAACCTGTATTGAGGGGCTTCCCTGGTGGCGCAGTGGTTGAGAGTCCGCCTGCCGATGCAGGGGACATGGGTTCGTGCCCCGGTCCGGGAAGATCCCACATGCCGCGGAGCAGCTGGGCCCGTGAACCATGGCCGCTGAGCCTGCGCGTCCGGAGCCTGTGCTCCGCAACCGGAGAGGCCACAACAGTGAGAGCCCCGCGTACCGCAAAACAAACAAACAAACAAACAAACAAAACCCTGTATCGAGCTATAGCCTCCTCCACATAGGGCATGAGAGAGCCCATTTCCCCATATCTTGCCTGCTGCAATAGTATAAATATTGATAATACCATTTATCAGAAATCTTAAAAACTTTTGCCTATCAGGCAAAAAACGATAAAGCTTATTTTTCTGATATGCATCAGCCATTTGCATTATTTCTCTGAATTGTCTATTCATAACCTTCCAGTCTGAAATGACTGTTGCCAAATGAAAGGCAAACCACCTTCTGTGGGACATAGTGATAGAAAAACTTCCCCCTTCCAACAATATCACCATGGAGTGGTGAAGGACTGAGTATCTCACCATCTAAGCTATTCTGTTACTCACAAAAAGCTGCTTTGCGAAAACATTCTGGTGAGTAAAACAGTAAAAATATTCCTGCCTACTAAGGTATGTGATACAACACAAGTGAATCATTAAAATCATTGTAAGAATAGCTCTCATTTAAGTATAAAAGTCAGCAGGGAAATTTTTTTCAGGGTTTGCTACAATAATCTACTCTGACTTAATGTCTTCTCTCTTACAAGGTTCTAAAGCGTTGCCAAATTTATCTTGTTCACCTGCTTCGCTCTGCTAACTTTCAAAGGAGCTGGATCTGCATTGTTGAAACTCCATTGGGTAATATTTAGTTACCATTTTACTAAAGATCCCTGGCTGAGTCAACAAGCATAACTCACTTCATTCATTCATCCACTCATTCATTCATTCAAAAAAATATTTAACACGGATTACACACTAGGCTTCTGGTAAGACTGAGGAAACGGTGATGAACGTAACTGACATATACCCTGTCTTCATGGATGTGTAGTTTAGTGGGAGAAGTCAGTTCAATAAACAGAGCATTATTTTATAGTGTGATGATTAAGGAAGTTCAGTAAGCAGTCGTGGCTGGTTTGGGGTGGGCATGGGGAAGAGTGCTCCAAGCAGAGGAAACTGCATGTCGTTTATCAAAAACTATCATCATGATCATGTGATATTCCCTAAGCATGCATGATGTTAGCTAGACATGGAATCAACAACTGTGAAAATTTTAAGAACCTTGATATATCCACTAGAGTCTCTGCCTCTGCCAGGCAGGGAAGAGTCTCCCTAGAGTCGCTGGAACCTCTTGCCTGCTCTACAGTCATTCAGCTGACATCTGTGGAGCATCTTCTCCATGCCGAGCTATGTGTTGGACATTGTGAATACCTAGCTGAATAAGACACCATTGCTAGCCTCAAGGGTCAATAGTCTCATGGGGATGGGAGGAGATAGACAAATAAGTAACTATTACTATAATTCCACATGATAAATGGAAGAGGAAGTATGGACATTATGAGATGAGAATAAAGAGGGAATGAACTTACTCCACCAGGGAGCGGGGAAGGAATCACAGATTTGATGGGTGGATATTTACCAGAAAGTCAAACTGGGAAAGATTTTTTTTGTCATTGTTGTTAAACAGAAGGAACACAGAGGCTGAAAAGGAAACATGTACATAGGAAAAGTTAAAAATGTGACTGTGGCTGCAGAACAGGATGCATGGTGTGCAGTAGAGAGAGGGAAAGATAAGTGGCATCCAGATGGTGAAGGTCTTGACTGGTGAGTGAGCAATGATGTCTGGACTGTTAACACCAGGGGAGGATGGGTGAAGGTGTTATACAGGAAGTGTCATGGCAACCATCCAGCTATGCAATGCGGGATTTATTTTCAGAGCCCACTCTGAACAGGAAGTAATCTTTTACACCCCCTAAAATTTAAGCCACTCTT
>NW_006771347.1:760565-766584 GCF_000442215.2 Lipotes vexillifer
CGCCATTACAGCTCCAAATAATGCAATCCCATAGGGGTACTGCATATTCCAGGAAGTCCAGAGACAGATTTGCCTAAGACCAACCATTCCTGTGGCTAATGCTCAGAAGCTGAGAACTACCAGCAAAAGTAATAAAAACCTGATGGGCTTCCCGGGTGGCGCAGTGGTTGAGAGTCCGCCTGCCGATGCAGGGGACGTGGGTTCGCGCCCCGGTCCGGGAAGATCCCACATGCCGTGGAGCGGCTGGGCCCATGAGCCATGGCCGCTGAGCCTGCGCGTGCAGAGCCTGTGCTCCGCAACGGGAGAGGCCACAACAGTGAGAGGCCCATGTACAGCAAAAAAAAAAAAAAAAAGTAATAAAAACCTGAGATAAAAAAGTGAGCATCACAGTACAGGTACCCCAGGAATCAAACAGTGAGAAGCACACAGAGGGATACTGTTAAGAGTTATTACCAGTTTCTTAGGAAGAATCAACTAGAGACAAATAAAACAACCCATTACGTATCCTCTTTATGGTTAGCTGAATATAACTGTGTATAATACACTTTATAGTGTTCTCATTTCGGAGTGTGGCTTCAGTCATCATCTTTTGCCATCTTCATAAATTCCCTAGTTAAAGAACCCTTCTGTATAGGGTTCTGTATGCAGATGTCTATGCTGAGCAGACAGTCAAGAGTTCAGTGTCCAGGGTGGACAAAACCAGGTAACAAGGCCCCCATTTAGACTGCTGCCTGGACGTATTACCTGCGACACAGCTTAAGGTGTTTGGACTTCATTCTGTAGGCCAGAAATTCCTAGTCTCTGAGCAGTGAAAGAGCTATACAGATCCTCTTAGACCTTCGGGTAACCAGGCAGGACCCGAAGCAATCATAGTCCTAAGCTCTTTGCCTTCAGCCACAAATAATCTCTTCCATTTAGCCCAATGGAAGCCTAAAACTACTACAGTTTCCTATGTGTAGATAAGTGAAAAGACCAGACTGCAATGGGCAGCTGTAATGAACTGTGGTTATTGTTCTGAAACATGGCCACCTCCAACTCAAATCTTTGGTTGCCTCTCTGGGTGTGCCAAGGAAATATGCTTGTAGGATAGAAGACCTGGGTGGGATGTCCACACACTGGGATAATGAAGGCGAATTAGCAGGAAGGATTGAGAGCAGAGGTAAAGTCATCATTAAATTACCCTTTGAGATCCAATTACACGAAAGATAGTAAACAGCTGCTATCCATCTCTTTCTAGAAATGAGACAGAACTGGGTTTTAACTGCAGCCTGAGGAATTGATGTCAGATAAAAGGATGCAACAGGACCACTTTCATGCTCTCAAGTCACTCATGTTTACACTATGAGAGCTTTCCTTGTATAAGTATCATAGTCTGCTTTGATATGGAGTCATCAGTGTATTCATCTGCCATGTTCATTCATTTTTGTATCCACAATACCTAGTACAGTGCCTCGTACAGAGTGGGCTTTCAATAAATGTCTCATTCATTAACTTGTCAAGTGATGGTGATCAGGAGAGACAGGATGATATTACCTGAAATTCATTAAATACAGAACAAATTTCCTCACTTGGAATGTCTTAGGAATCATGGACCATGGAGCCATGATGTATCCTTTTGTTATGCCTTTTTATTTCTCACACCCCTGTCTCCCAAGTTCTAAACTGAGAAACTCATACTCCCTTCCGTGGAGGTAGCTGACTTACTGAATTTTCAAGAGTAAAATGTCATTGGTTATGTTCCTTTGGAACTTAAATCTATGAGATGTCCTTTAGTATAAATACATTCTATAGTTGAAGATTTACCGTTCTGTTTGCCGCATGTTCTGAATTCATTATGTAGTTCCTGATTCTGCAGTTGCCAGTTTTTCACATCCCTGTACTGTCATCTTGCTCCCTCCCTGACTACATGCCCTGCCTGGGACCGGACAAAGAACCAATTAATGTATTGTTTTTTTCCTGCTCTATGAACTTTACTATCTTGACACAGGAAAGGGGAATAAAAGGAAAACCTTGTCTTTGCTACTTGTCTGAATTTAAACAATCTCAGAGCTTTACTAAGACTTCTGTAAAAAGGAGTCATCGGGCTTCCCTGCTGGCGCAGTGGTTGCGAATCCGCCTGCCAATGCAGAGCACACTGGTTCAAGCCCCGGCCCGGAAAGATTCCCACATGCTGCAAAGCAACTACACCCGTGCGCCATAACCCCTAAGCCTGTGCTCTAGAGACCGCGAGCCACAACTACTGAAGCCCGTGTGCCTAAATCCTTTGCTCTGCAACAGAAGCCACCGCGATGAGAAGCCCACGCACCGCAACACAACAAAGAGTAGCCACCGCTCGCCGCAACTAGAGAAAGCCACGCGCAGCAACGAAGACCCATAAGTTAATTAATTTTTAAAAAAATGAATCATTGCAGTGAATAAAACTCCAATCTGCATAAGTCTTAAAATCCACTATAGCAGTCGGGGTCCTGGCAGGGAATAATTGACACACTCAACTACCTCGGGAGTAAATGAGGAGAGTTTAAGGAAAGAATTATTTCATGAAGATGGGTCAGAGTTAAGGGAACCAACCAGAAATGGTGAAGCACCCAGGAATGAGCCACACTAGGGAGCTATTACCATCCACAGAGCTGGAAGGGCAAGATGATGGCCCTGGTCATTGCTGAGGCCTGGGAGAGGGCCTGCCTGGCAGGAGCTATGGTCTGAAGTAGGACACAACTGCCAAGTCAAAACCTGGCGGGGAATAAATAACCCACCCTCTCTCCTCCAGCCCTCAGATCTCCTGATGGTGGCTCCCATTGGCCAAATCCAACGTGAGGTCTCCAGAGATCTGCCTCTGGAGATACAGAACATGGGGAGAAAGGGTAAGTATTTTTGGGGTGTCAAACAAAGAATATGGAGCTACTCACTGTATCAGTCGGGCTCCAACAGGGACAAATAGTAACCCTTAGTTAGAATAATACATCAAGAATTCCCTTCCAAGGCATCTATTTACAAAAGTGTGGGCAGGACATGGGGGAACCACAGAGGTCAAGGCAGTAATGTGGAATTAGCAGCAATGGAGCTATTACCTAATGATTCTAATGCCAATTCTAACGTGTGAGGTTTTTTTCCCCCCCTACCACGCAGCAATTCCAACACCAGCTGGGCGTCCTACAATTTAACTCAGTTCTGACGCTATCCACCTGGAGAAGAAATCAGATCCCACCACTTAAGGGCTCAGCCCCACAAGACTGCCCTCCACTTTGGATGCCAATCAGAAGTCCAGATTTTTATCTGTGCTACTGACCAACTGGCTATAAATTAGAGGTTCCCACGACCCCCTTCTCAGTTAATTTGCTAGAGAAGCTCACAGAACTCAGGATTACTGACTTATTACAAAAGATATTGAAGGATACAATGCAACAGCCAGATGAAGAGATACATAGGGCAAGTAAGGTGGAGAAAAGTGAAAAGTGAATCTAGAGAGCCCAAAGATACCTAGCACACCTGCTTTTAATTAAGCCTCTCTTTTCCTTCCTTCCCTCCTTCTTTCCTTCCTTCCTTCCTTCCTTCCTTCCTTCCTTCCTTCCTTCCTTCCTTCCTCCCTCCCTCCCTCCCTTCCACTAAACTTTACTAACCTTTATACCAGTGGTCCCCAACATTTTGGGCACCAGAGGGACCGTGGAAGACAATTTTTCCACGGACAGGGCGGCGGTGCGGGAAATGGTTCAGGCGGTAATGCGAGCGCTGGGGAGCCATGGGGAGCGGCAGATGAAGCTTCGCTCGCTCGCTCTCCTGCTGTGCAGCACTGTGGTTCTCACACAAATTATTTCATTTGACCCTTAAGATTTCTCTCTAAGGCAGGAAATATTGCTTTTCCCCCCAGCAAGCGTCCTCCACCATGTTGACCTCTCAGCCATTTCAACCTTTTAAATAGAAGAGCTCTTTTTAAAACATGAAACCTCACTGGAACTCTAATATATGAAACCAGTCAAGGAGTATATATTAGTGGAAACTTTAAAATGTAAATTTACATTTCCTTATAATTAGGTTAACCAAGGAGAACAGGATTTTTTTTTTTTTTTTTTTTTTCTGCACCTGGAGGCTTGTGGGATCTTAGTTCCCCGACCAGGGATCGAACCCGGGCCCTCAGCAGTGAGAGCGCAGAGTCCTAACCACTGGACCGCCAGGGAAGTCCCTGAGAACAGGATTTTTGATTAATGCAAAAGTTTGACATTGGTTTCACTAGCTTCCATTAACATCAGCAACCGCAAATATTGATAGACTCCCTGAAACAGAGTTTGACGACCACTGAAATAAGTGACTGCGGAAACAGGAAATTTCAGTTTTTTCGACCTAAAATTTCCCGGCAATGCCTCCCTTTTGTAATCAGAATCTGACTACTAGAAAGAACACCTGAGATACGACTGACAGCTACACTTTTCCGGTCACCTGGTCAGGAAATCTCATCCCTCTGAAAACTCATCCTTTATACCTCAGTTATCGAACACTTTGGAGCAGCTTAGCCCAGGAAATGAAGGCTCTTGTTAAAAACATGGAGATTTAGGAAGCCAGGACGCGATTAACCATGTTGGCATTTTGCCAAATGAGCAGTTAACAACCAGGGCCAGGAAAATAAGTGCTGATTAGTAATCCCTGGGTTTAGACCCAATCCTAACAATCCACTGTGACAGACCAGAAAATTCCTAAGCTACTGTAGCTGCAACCACGCTGCCTTGAACAAAAAAGTATTAGTCTAATCAAAATTTATTCACCAGTGATCTACTCAGAAAGAAAAAAAATCCTGTAAGATTATTTATATTTAAATCTAGCAGACTGGAAATCACCTAGGTGCTCTCCAGAAAACATAAAATTAAACTTTGAACCTACACATGAGGTTTCTAATGGTCACTGTTTGTTTAAAAGATGTTTTGATGTTGAATTTAGTCTTCATTCATTCATTCATTTAACAAATATTTGAATGCAGGTCATGTTCCAAGAGCTATTCTAAATTCCCCATAAGTCTCAGCGAGCGATATACCAGAAAGAACACTGATTCTGAAGTCGATTGGAATTGGTGTACCGGTTTTGAATGCATTTCATCAAGTAACAGAATACCAAACTTACACCGGCTCAAACTAACCTTTTAAATTTTTGTCCAATTCCTAGAAGTCTGGAGGGAAGCAGCTGCTGCCAGTTGTTCAGAGGCTTGACCACGAGGGGCTGCATCTCTGCACTGCTGCTGGTCTTTCTCTCATACTCATCCCTCTGTGGTGAGCAGATGGCTGTGAGGGAAGGAGCACATGAGGACATGGGTTGGTGATGGCGATCTTGGAGGAGGGTTGTGATGAAGGTAAGTCCCATTAGGGGCATGTTGTCAGGGGACTTGGTGATGCCATGACACTTAGCATATGTGTCCTGTAGGCCAGTAGAGATACAGAACTGGATTTGAGGACTGAAGTCAGAGTTGAGGAGGACGTCTAAGGAGGCAAGAAGGCAGGAAGAGTCAAAATCGAGAGGTTAGGGGAAGAGTGAATTCTTAGAACTGAGAGATATACCCCTTCTGTAAACAGGGATTGGTCTGAAAGGGAGGTGAGTGTAGATGGGACGGCTGAAATACGGTAGCCTCATCAAAGAGGGAGGTAAGGTCCTCTGGGAGGGGGATTGGGGCCATATTGAGTGATTGGATTGGAAACAGCCAGTGTGGGGATGTGTAAGGGCTGAAGAAAACTGGCTCAGCTGGTAGCATGATAAAACTTGTAGTGATTCAGGTCTGCAGATTTCCAGTTTCCCCAGCAGCAGTTCAGGGCCTAAGAGAGGAAACACAGCCAGAGGACATGAATGACACAAGGATGGTGATGGCCATGGATGATGAGGGATTCAGGAGTGTCCATGGTGACCAGGTAGAAGAGGCTGACTAGAATCCCAGCCAAGCAAGGAGAGCATTCAGGGAGTCACCCCTCTACGAGGAAGTCCCCTGGCGCCATGTCTCAGGCTCCTTCTCTTCTTGGAGGAGGAAGAACTTTGGGATTCCTTTCCC
>NW_006771347.1:766766-784960 GCF_000442215.2 Lipotes vexillifer
CTGCTGAACTGACATACTTTTTCTTATGTTTATACTTTGTTTCTTATCCTTGTATTTTTAAGAGTGGGGTTCTCCAAACCTCCTTCCCCTACGGAGGGCTTTTTTTTTTTTTAAAGATTTTTTTGTTGCAGACCATTTTTAAAGTCTTTATTGAATTTATTACAATGTTACTTCTGTTTTCTGGCCATGAGGCATGCGGATCTTAGCTCCCTGACCAGGGATTGAACCCGCACCCCCTGCATTGGAAGGCGAAGTCTTAATCACTGGACCGCCAGGGAAGTCCCCTGCTATGGAGGGTTTTAACTTTGACGAAGGACATGCTGGTATATCCTTTAGGAAGACTCCTCCATAGCACAGGGAGATCAGCTCGGTGCTTTGTGTCCACCTAGAGGGGCGGGATAGGGAGGGCGGGAGGGAGATGAAAGAGGGAGGGGATATGGGGGTATATGTATACATATAGCTGATTCACTTTGTTATACAGCAGAAACGAACACACCATTGTAAAGCAATTATGCTCTAATAAAGATGTTAAAAAAAAAAAAAAAAAGACTCCTCCAACCAAGTTCTGACCAGTAGAGGCACTGATGCAGAATTAGCCGCTCTCTCGTCACGGGATGGTCATCTACACTTCTGTGGCCTTCCAGGATCATTCCTGGTTCCTGGGGATGTTCCTTGTACTCATGTAGCAACACACGAAGCGGGGTGGGTATTAGGCGAATTGGGAGTGATTGAAGGATCTATTGTAGATAGAGCTCCAAGTCTGAGGAAAGTAGAAGGATGTGACTGGAGAGCACCAAGAATGCCAAATGTGAAATCTTTCCAGGGGAAGAGAGTACCGTGATGGTTTCTGAACTGGTGAAATCAAATGACAGCTCTTGTTTCTCTCCACTTCCTCACCTCAGAACTGTAAGCTTCCCTTTAGGAAAGAAAGATGGTTTCTCTAGTCTCACAGGATCCTAGGCTCTTAGTATTGGTCCTCTAGTCCAGGCTGCCACCAAAGCAGCAGGCACTTCTGAAATTGCCTTGGCAGCTGGCTGGTTAGCATTTCCTCAGACCTTCCTGGGGATGGGAGCTGTTCACTGCTGGTAAAGAAGTTCATTACTTTCTGGAAACTCCTGATTCTTAGACAACTGTCCCTGACGTGGGACTGTCATTTACAACACTTCCCTGTAGCTCTCATTTATTTGTCCCAGTTCCATCCTCTGGTGCCTCATGAGGTAGAGATTTTCCCTTTCTCAAATGAGGGTCCTTCCAATGTTTCAGTGCTTCTCTCAGGTTGCCACTAATACTTTCTTTTTTTGAGACCAAACACCCCCAGTCCTTTAACTTCGCCTTCAGTGGCATGGCTTTGGGACTCCTCACCATGCTGGTTTTCATCTCTCAGTTTGTCATGCAAGAATGACACACCCAGACCTGGACACCACATTTAGGATGCAGGCTGACCAGGCTGAGGAACAGTGGAACTATTCCCTCCTCTAAACTGGACACTCATGATACAACTACTCTAGCCTAAGATTGCATTCATCTCTTTAGTCTGATGAGGCTATAACCCCATCTTCTGGGATTTCAGTGTACTACCACTTAGCTCTGCTTTCTTCCTGTGGTTTCGCAACCAAAATTATGTACGAAACTTGTCCTGAATCCTCTTTCTCCAAAGTCTTGGGCTAAATTCCACACCTCATTCAGATCCCTGGGAAATTTGTCATTACCAAGTGCCATGATTGTTGCTTCCATTTCCCCAGCTGAGATGTTAGTTCAGTTTAGTTTAGCGATATTTATTGAGTCATTGCCGTGTGCCAGGAATTGTACTGGATACTAAAGTCGGGGGAGAGGATACAAATGAATCAGGGTATGCTTTCTACCCTAGCACAGCTTGCAACACAAAAACACAGCATTATAATGCGATACAGAAAGAACTGTAACATATAAACACAGTGTTTATGGGGGTCCAGACGAGCGACTCTTGGCCCAAACTGGAAATTCAGGGAAGGGTTCCCAGAAAGAGAAGTATCTTGACTGTTGGGTAAGAATTAGAGGGCACTGGGAACTATGTGGGAAGACAGCAAGGACAGAAAGAGTGAAGTCAAGGAGGCAGAAAGAATGCTGGTGTATGTGAGGAGCTACAGGCTCTTTGGAAGTACTAGAGCATCAAGGACCAGACAAGGAGGGGTGAGGTCACCGAAAACCTTACTCCCCACCTTGGGCTTGACTCAGTAGGCATTGGCGAGCTCTCAAAATGTTTCAAGAAGATGGGAGAGTGATCAAATTTGCCTTTATCACTTTGGTCTCCACATAAAAAACAGATTTCAAGAAGGTTAATCTGGAGGCAGGCAAATGGGTCGGGAGTACTTAAAAGTCTAATGTGATAATTTAAGCAAGAGATGTTGAGGACCTTAATGAAGACAGTGGTAGTAGGGTTAGACAGACAAAGCAATATAATGGGTACAGTTGACAGGCCTTGGTTGTGGAGAGCTGTGAATGACAGAGAATAACAATAACAACAAAAACTCAGATAAACTCCCTGAAGTCTGGATTGAATGGCTAGGAGGATGGTGATACAACCAGCTGAGAGGGTAGCGAGATGTCTGGGGAACGATGAGTTCAAGTTTGAACATGTGGAACTTGAATTGCTTATCGAACATGCAATTATAATGTCCAACGAGTAATTGGGTTTATGTACCTGAGTGTCACAGGAGAGACCAGACTGGGAGATGAGGGGCTTCGGTTCCTTGGTGGGAGTTAAAATCATGAGAATAGTTGAGCTGGTATAAGGAGAGTATGTAAAGAGATAGCCATGGGGTCAGAACACAACTGTGAGGTACACCAATATTTAAGGTAGATTTTACAAACAAGTTCAGCATGTTTTCTTTGATTCTGTGGCCAACGTTTAAAATCAGGAAATTTCACCTGAAAATGATAACTTCCAGATTCTCTTAAAGTCAGGAGCTCTGGACCCCCTGGACTTGCATTTTCACACAGCAACATTCTACCAAAACTGAGTAGCAGCTTCCCTTTTTGAATGGGATACACGTTCTCCAACTGTTTACAGCTCCCACCGCTCACTGCTGTCTTTCTAACGCCAAGGCTAATGTCAACTCCCATTAATTATTACTATGGTGCTGCTGTTTCATATACTTGCTTCATTTATTTATATTACTTCCCTGGTCCTGGTAGATACTTGAGTTTTTAATTCCCAGCTTAAAAGGTGAGTAAAGGAAGAGGAGCCCTCTAGAGAGATCAAGAAGCACAGTCAGAGAAATGGCAAGGAACCAGGAGATAAATATTCTAGTTGCCAAGAAATTTCAAGAATGAGAAGATCAATAGCGTCAAGTACTACAGAGAGGTCTAATAAGATAAAGATTAAAAGTGACTATTGGTTTTGTCAATATGAAGACCATTCAAAATCTTTGCCAGAGTAGAGATCTTGGCCAGAATCATTTTCAGCAGAGGGATGGGTGAGGGAAGTGAGATCTCAGGGATGTGAGGACTGAATGCGAGGTGAGCAAATGGAAAAACAAGTGAATTGTCTTCTTTCCAGAAACTTGACTAGAAAGGGAAGCTTGACTAGAAAGATCTGGGCAGCAGCCAGAGGCATTGGAAGGTGGAAAGGGTCAAAAGAGATTGTTTCTTTCCAAAAGAAGTCCTTGAACATATTTACGGATTGTATGCAAAGAGCCAGTAGAAAGGAGAACAACTGGTGATGTGTAGGAGAGATGATAAGGCATAGAAGATGATGCCAGAGATGAGAGGAAATGGATCTGGCTTTGAACTAAGAAAGGAACTCTTTATCCCCATGAATGGTGGAGAGGAGAAAGTTATGGGAAAAGGGAAGTTTGTAAGGTCAAACTGTTTACGGATAATCACTTTCTTGATAACGTAGAGGGAGGGTCATCTGCTGAATGTGAGAACTATGGGTTGGAAGGGCTGTCAGAATTCCTGGGTGGGAAGGGGAGTAGGGGCTCGCTGAGAATCATCACAAGGGTTGTTGAACGGTCCCAAGGGCCCAGCTGAGGCTGGAGGTCAGTAATTCCCAGTGACGCCAGTGGTTTGAGTGGTTGAGTGATCTTCTCTAGCACCTGAGGGACATGCTCAGCTACGCAGCGTATTTACTACAGCACATGGCAACACTGTCTTTAGGGGTGGCTAAATACTACGCCTAAAAACACAGAACTAGTGAGAAAGCATGGATCACTGTCATCTTTAAAGCAGGAAATGTTCAAGAAACCTCGGTTGAACTCTTGGTATCATCTTTGACACATTCCCCAAGTTTTAGCAACAGGACGAAGGTAATACTTGGCTCAAGGAGGCTCTTACTACAATTGTTTTTTCCAATTTTCAGCTGACTGAAGGTGCTCATTCTCATCCAGGGTAAGTCGACCATGTTTCAGGGAAGTTCAAGACATAAGACAGAAGCAGAGTCCAGAGCCTAGCCAAGGGGCGGGTTAAAACTTGAACTGAGAAGACGGTATCAAGAAAGAGCCAGAGAGAAGGCAGTAAAAATTAAGGGACAAAGACTGAGGTGGAGAAGGGTTAGGGACAGAGGGAACAAAAGAAAGTGAGAAAACAAAGAAAGAAGGGGGGGAGGGAGGGAGAAGTCTGAAAAGACAGAGAGACGGAGAGGTACTACAAAGAAAAGTGAAGAATAAAGCAAGAAGGAAGAGGCTAACTCCAACTCTGGAACCAAGAAGGCTGCCTGGGAACCAGCCGCTCCCGTCCATCTGCCTTGGGATTTGGGTCTGGGGCCTCACCTGTAAACCTCTCTTGTTGGTACCACAGATGCACACCCATTCCCACCCATGGCCTCCACCAACTGCTCGAAGTCCAGGCCTTTTTCTTTTAAGGTCTCTGTCCAATGAAGTGGACAGTGGTGTCCAAGAAGCTACAAGGATATAACTCAGCAGAAATTTCTCCCCTTTTTATTTTTGAACCTCCATGTAAACATAATAGGACCCCGCTAAGCCTCAAAACCAGTCTATTTTGCTGACGGAAGTTAAAACAAATTGAGAGGTTTAAAACTTTCTTCAACCATTGGCTGGTTAGGTAATCATGGGTCCTCCACTTAAACTCTGAGTCCCTGTAAACTTTTTTTTAAAAGTCTGTAAATCCATTCATCTCATGAGTCTACAAAATGACCTCTGAGTATGAAGGTACAAAGACCTTGTAACACCCTGTTTTCAAGGAGCTTATTAATCCGTATAGCGTGAACATATGTGTGGCCACAAATTTTTTAGGTTATGTCACCATCAGGGTGTCTCTTATTCAAGGAGCTGTTAGCTTCCTCTAAATATCCCTTAGGTGTTACTCCAGTTTTTTTAATTGTTATTTTGTATTTGTTTTAAATGACAGCTTTATTGAGACCCACACTAGCTTTTTATGTGGCGCCCTAAGCTACCCCACCACCATTTCCAAATGGTTTGCCTTCTTAATCCCCTTGTTCTAGAAATTCTGGAGTTCCCAACTGTGTCATAGGTCCCCAAGACCACACCCAGTTTTGGTGATTCACTAGGACTCACAGGACTCAGCAAATAATCATATTCATGGCTGCGACTGATTACGGAGAAAGGATATAAAGCAATCAGCAAAGGGAAGAGGCACATGGGTGGAAATCTGGAGGAAACCAGCATAGGCTTCCAAGAGGCCTCTCCCAATGGAGTCACACAGGATGTGCTTAGTTCCTCCCACAATAAATTGTGATGTCACGGGCTTCCCTGTGGCGCAGTGGTTGAGAATCTGCCTGCCAATGCAGGGGACACAGGTTCGAGCCCTGGTCTGGGAAGATCCCACATGCCACGAGCAACATGGCCCCTGAGCCACAACTACTGAGCCTGCGCGTCTGGAGCCTGTGCTCCGCAACAAGAGAGGCCGCGACAGTGAGAGGCCCGCGCACCGCGATGAAGAGTGGCCCCCGCTCGCCACAACTAGAGAAAGCCCTCGCACAGAAACGAAGACCCAGCACAGCCAAAAATAAATAAATAAATTTTTTTTTTAAAAATGTGACATCACATGTGAAATGTTGTCTACCAGGGAAGCTCACTGAAGATTCAGTGCCAGGGTTTTTTACTGGGGGCTGGTCACACAGACATCCTCTGCCCAGCACATACCAAAATTCCAGACTCCCAGAAGGAAAGCAGCTGTTCAGACAGTTTAGGCAAGTAAGCCACTCTTACTGCTCGGTTTTCTTCCAGTGTAGAGAACGGTTTACCATTCAAGTTCCCAGATACCAGCCAAGGACCAACCTGGCAAGCGGCCTTTTAAAGCATAGCAGCCTCAGCCTTGCTAGTTCATTATTTTCTGCATACCAACATTATTGAGATATTTATTGGTTATAATAAATTCACTCTGCAATACTACCTTGGAATACCTGTCACTAACTAAAATGATAATATACTGTATATGTTATTCAGTTGCCTACTTGTTTATTTTCTGCCTCTCTCACTAGAACGTAAGCCTCGGGAGGGTAAGGACATTGTCACGTTCACTGCAGTATCTTTCGCACCTTGAACAGGGCATCCCCCATCATAGGCACTCAACAAGTATTGGCTGAAGGAATAAAAGAAGAGATCAACAGTTCAGCCTGGGCCAGATTCAGGTGTGAGCTTCCAGGGAACATCTGGGGAGTAAAACTCCTTCATGGGTGACAATGACCATCAGATGAGACATGGGCCTAAGGAGTACTTTTTTTTTGCGGTATGTGGGCCTCTCATTGTTGTGGCCTCTCCCGTTGCGGAGCACAGGCTCCGGACGCGCAGGCTCAACAGCCATGGCTCACGGGCCCAGCTGCTCCGCGGCATGTGGGATCTTCCCGGACCGGGGCACGAACCCGTGTCCCCTGCATCGGCAGGCGGACTCTCAACCACTGCGCCACCAGGGAAGCCCCTAAGGAGTACTTTTCAAAGGCAGTTTCGTCACAGAGATCCCTGGTCTGGTAGGCATCTAAAGTCAGAGTCTCTGCCATGGAAGCAACCTAAATGTCCATCAACAGATGAATGGATAAAGAAGATGTGGTATATATATATATATATATATATATGTGGTACATATATACAATGGAATTACTCAGCCATTAAAAAGAATGAAATTATGCCATTTGCAGCAATATGGATGGACCTGGAGATTATCATACTAGGTGAAGTAAGTCAGACAGAGAAAGACAAATCTCATATGATATCACTTATATGAGAAATCTAAAAAATAAATGACACAAACTTATTTACAAAACAGAAACAGACTCACAGACATAGAAAACAAACTTATGATTACAAAAGGGGAAAGGTCGGGGGGAGGGATAAGTTGGGAGTTTGGGATTGACATATGCACACTACTATATTTGAAATGGACAACCAACAAGGACCTACTATATAGCACAGGGAACTCTGCTCAGTAATCTGTAATAACCTAAACGGGAAAAGAATTGAAAAAGAATAGATATTTATGTACATGTATAACTGAATCACTTTGCTGTACATCTGAAACTAACACAACATTTTAAATCAGCTATAGTCCAATATAAAATACAATTTAAAAATAAATTAATTAAATTAAAAACATAAAAATAAATAAAGGTCAGGTCGACTGTCAAAAAATAAATAAAGTCAGAGTCTCTGGGATCTCACCTGCAGCTGAGTCAAGAACAAAATATAAGAATGTTCTGTATCTGCTTATTCCTTTCCCTCTCTCTTACGAAAGATAAACACGGTGCCAGTGAGTGTTTCATGTGTTCCTCCCCACTCCTGGAAACATTTCCAATGCCCAGATTAAGTAGCTCCTGGGGGTAGGAAAAACCATATTCCTTTCAAAAAATGGCAATCTGTGCAGCCTTGGAGAAACCCTCAAGGACTCATGAATGGAAAGGGATCTCAGGACCGAAAATCAGTTCTCACTTAATGTCTCCTCTCGCTGTTGCTCTGGCAGTTGAATGGGGTCAGGCTTTCATCTTATGTAATATGATGGGACAATTCAGCTTCCAATGAGTGTAGCAAATTTCCCTAGAGCTACATAGGACAGAGCTAAGCGGTTACATAAACACATATGGAGACTTCGAAATTTTAAAGAGAGGCCAAATACTCGGAGGGACGTGTCGCCCGCGGGGGAAATTAACAGCTGGGTCAATAAGCAGAACTCTCCAAGTTACACGCGGATCTCGGACATTTTTATGACTGCACCTCAAGAAGAGGAAATGGCTTTAGGTACACATTCTTTGCACTCACTCTGAGAAGAAGAAAATAAGCAACACATTTTATCTCAGGATACCAGGAGGAAGAAAAAGTAATACTGCCAGAAATGACCACCAGGTAAAGGATTTGGGGTCAGAACAATGTATCAGTCGGGGAAACACACACTCAGAAGGACTGGCTGAAAGAACTGAATGAAGGGACTTGTTACAGGGGTGTGGACAGGTTAAATGAACAAGGAGTGGTAAGGCACCTAGGCACTAACAGCAGCCGGAAGCTTATACTACGTTTAGGCCTGATGAGAGCAAAGCGCAGAAGGGGTGTCACTGGAACCAGCAAGTTCTGTAGTCCTGGAAGAGGAGCCACCCATTAGAGCTGCAGCTGGACCCCAACAGGGTCGGAACCATAAGAAAATTTGGGGGAGCAGGGAAGGAGGATGATAAGTATCCCCCTCTCTTTTTCCTCCTACCCATCAATCTTCCGCTGATGCCTCCCACTGGCCAAAGGCAACGGGAAGCCAGGGACAAGGAACTCTGTGTAAGACAGAACACAGAGGTCAGCTTCCTTGGGCTCAGTTAAGTCAGAGAAGTGATGAGCAAGCCGGAGAGGGCATGTGCACAAAAGTCAGCACAAGTGAGCTCTCCTACCCTCACCAGCCCTCAGCTGCCAACAATGGTTGACATCTGTTGAATGGGTTAGGCACAGTCCTGTGTCCTTTACACGGATAATCCTACTGCATACTCGTGAAGTGATTTACCATGAAACGAACCAACTTGAAGCTTCAGGGCCTTTCACTTGCACAAACATCTTTGAAGATCTTTAGAGAGATCCAAAAAACGAGTTAACACGGTCACATTTTTAGAAAATTTGTAAGCGAAAGATATATTTAACTTAATTAAGATGACTGACCAGGCTTCCCTTCTTGTCAGGGGGCACTAAGTATCTGTGGGAATTTTTTG
The DNA here is from genome assembly GCF_000442215.2 of Lipotes vexillifer. Taxonomy (NCBI): domain Eukaryota; kingdom Metazoa; phylum Chordata; class Mammalia; order Artiodactyla; family Lipotidae; genus Lipotes; species Lipotes vexillifer. The sequence goes on from NW_006771347.1 coordinate 775,897, forward strand.
GATCTGACTAATGAGAAGTTGAGTTGGGATTACACTTAATTTGGATGCAGTGGAATCTTTTGACGTGGTTTGTAATCATCCCAGTGTAGGTATGGCTTCTAGGAATGCTCCTTCGGTCCACTCTGCTGATTCATCATAAAACAAAGCTCAGGACCAGGGATCATATCCTGAGATGAAAGTGACCTACAGCACATGGTAGTGGATATGTGGGTGTGGAAGAGAAGCAAGATTTGAAAGAAGCAGAGCCAGAAGCTAGTCTTTGGAAAATTCTTCCAATCATCAGACGTGAATTCTCATTGATGCCTAGACAAGATGGAAGTTCTCTCTTGGCAAGAATGATTCAGTACATACAGTTGTAACTTCATTGTACTTTTCCCTCCATTTTTTTTTTTTTTTTTTTTCCTTGCGTTATGCGGGCCTCTCACTGTTGTGGCCTCTCCCATTTGCGGAGCACAGGCTCCGGACGCGCAGGCTCAGCGGCCATGGCTCACGGGCCCAGCCGCTCCGCGGCACGTGGGATCCTCCCGAAACGGGGCACGAACCCGCGTCTCCTGCATCGGCAGGCGGACTCCCAAGCACTGCGCCACCAGGGAAGCCCTCCCTCCATTTTTGATGGGAATTGTGTGAAATAATAGAATTCCTGTGCCTGTGGGGTATAAACCAATATCACCACCAATTATACGCAAGTTATATGTTATTCTATATCTTACTATGTTCTTTGTAAATTATATAAATAAAACTAGAGAAAAAATATGTAAATATATTGTAAAATAATGTATAATAATAACAGCTAATATTTACAGAAACTATATGATGTGTCTGGAACTGTATTAAGCACTTGATAGATAATTCATTTAATCTTCACAAGAAATTTTTGAGGTAGGTATTGCCGTTATCCTTTTCCTGGCTTTTATTTTCAAAAGCCGAAACCCGTTGTGGAGGCCAAAATTAGAGGTGAAAGATGAGTACCTTTCCGAGAAGCACGATCAAAGAAGGACTTTTCTAGAACAAAGCCCCAGGGACTGGACCTCAGTGGCTGGGCCCCAGGCTGTAGCCATGATGTGCTATAAGGATCAGCAAGGCCAAAGTGTGGCACGGAAATAGCTATAAATTAAAACAGGATAACCATTAAAACATTGTACAATGGATAACCATGTTTTATGAATTCAAAGAGTACATGGAATATTTTCATGTCTGTCCTAAAAAGTACTTTAAACACACGTAAGAATACTCAGTGGTCATCAAGATCAGATGAAATCAGCCACCATCCCATGTAAAATAATAACATTTAGCAAATACTAATGTATGTGTATATAAATATATATGTATATTTTTTATACAAAACATGTATTAGCAAATAACACTAATATTTGCAGACCCTAAGGAAACACTTGGTCTGGAACAATGAGCACTTCAGCAGAAATGAGTAGAACATCTAACAGGACAGAGGCCTGAAATTATGATAAAGTTGCTTTATAAACATTTTAAAAATGAATTTTTTTAGACCTCTAAGTTTGAGGACTAAGACGTATATCTGCTATCTAAGTTTAACGCTGAAAGCTGAATCGAAGGAATTATACAGCTTAGCTTCACCTCGTTTAGTATCTGGGTTAACTGAGAAAACGAACATTGGTGGGCTTCCCTGGTGGCGCAGTGGTTGAGAGTCCGCCTGCCCATGCAGGGGACACGGGTTCGTGCCCCGGTCCGGGAAGATCCCACATGCCGCGGGGCGGCTGGGCCCGTGAGCCATGGCCGCTGAGCCTGCGCGTCCGGAGCCTGTGCTCCGCAGCGGGAGAGGCCACGACAGTGAGAGGCCCACATACCGCAAAAAAAATAAAAAGAACATTGGCTTTGAGCCAAAAACAACTAGCTTCAAATCCCAGTTCTGCTATTTATCAGCTAAGTGACCTTGGAAAATTTACAAAGTCTCCCTGAGCCTCAGTTTCCTCAACTGTAAAATGGGCATCATTGCAGGAAATCACTTAGGTAGTACCTTTAAAACTCCAAGCTTGCTACTATATAACAGGCACTTAAAGATCGTTTCCCTTTTTAAAAGAAAATAAAATCAACACATTTTCTGGAGGAAAGTGTTACAGAAGCATAAATTACGTAGTCCTGTTCCAACACCACCTAGCTAATATGTTTTATGAAGAAACCCAACTGTAATTTAAAAAAATTTTGACTCACCCTACATTTTCCCCCTGCTTTCTAAAACTGGAAACCAAGGAGGTAACATGTATCCATCTGTGCACCCACACCCTTTTGAATATGAAATTTACATAAAAGCCTTCTCAGTCTGTTTATCCAGGCCTCCTTGGCTTTGAGGCAGATATATCTGCTTCAATTAGAACCTAATCCTGCTCACCTCATACTAAAACCAGTGAGAAAGAAAAACAATAGTCCATTTAATTAAATTATGCTAAAGCCTGAATTCAATCCATCGGTGTATTAAGAAGGAAGATTTTGAATATTGATTACTGTTCCCTGCATAAAAACCCCACTACCTGCTCCCCACTCTCCCTCTAGTAAACAATGATGTTTCCCCTCCCCCACAACCCCGCCCTCTACCCTGGCAGATTTTATTTTATTTAAAAACAAATTAAATAGGTCCAGTTGTAGACAAAAAAAGTTGTAGACTTCTTTCAACAGTCTGTTTCTGGCTTCTGGGACTTTCTCTCTGTCCTTATCCCAACCATACGATGCTGGGGGAGGAGGGGCACCGTCCTCCTGGTGCCCACTGTGACTTTTCATTCCTTGGACAGCACCCTGGCCTACTAGGGTCTCTTTCCTCTCTGCCTGTCCTCTTTGTTCTGCTAACTACCCTTAAAGAGAGGCTTGGCTCTGCTTGGGCCCAGACCCTGAAGTACACTAGGCATCTCCCATTTTTGTTTGCCTACAAGTTACGCACACGGTTGTGCATAGAAACCTTGAGTTAACTGATGTCCTGCTTCTCACCTATTTGGGATGATTTGGAGGCTCATACAGAATCTGCACCCCAACCCAGCTCTGAAGGAAGGTGCACAATAAACTTCCGCTTCCATACTGCTCTGTGTGAAAGGGGAAGGGGCTCCCCCTTGCAGGAATTGGCTAAGGAGGAAGAATTGCATAGACAGATTAGATTCCGGATTAGAGATTAGGGCAGTTACTTGCAAACCTGATTGTACCATGGAATCATCCAGGGAACTTTTAAATAAGATTGAAGTCCTAGCCCCATTTCACCCGATTTAATTCATCTGGTTGGGACTTAGGATGATATATATATGTTTTTTAATTGTGGTAAAAAAAAAAAAAACCCACATAACATTTCCAGCATGACCATTTTAAAGTGTATACGTTCATTAGTGTTGTGAAAGAGATCACCAGTTCTCTTTTATCTTGCGGCTCTGAACTCTCTAACCCCACTAAACATCAATTCTTTTTCCCCCTCTCTCCAGACCCTGGTAACCACCATACCACTTTCTGTCTCTATGAATCTGACTACTTTAGATATTTCATTTAAGTGGACTCATGCAGTATTTGTCCTTCTGTGACTGGCATATTTCACTTAGTATAATGTCCTCAAGTTTCATCCGTGTTGTAGCATGTGACTAGTTTCCCCCTTTTTTTAAAAAAGTCTGAATAATATTCCTTTGTATTTTTGTACCATATCTTGTTTATCCATTTGTCTTTTGATGGATATTTGGTTTGCTTCCACCTCTTGGCTATTGTGAATAATGCTGCTTATGAACACAAGTGTGCAAATATCTCTTCAAGACCCTGCTTTAGATTCTTTTGGATACACATCCAGAAGTAGGATTGCTGGACCGTATGATAGTTCTATTTTTAAGTTTTTGAGAAACCTCCATACTGTTTTCCATGATGGCTGCACAATTTTACATTCTTATCAATGGTGTACAAGAGTTCTAATTTCTTCACATCCTTGCCAACATTTGCTATTTTGTGGGGTGTTTTTTGGTTTGGTTTGTAATAGCCATCTTAATGGGTGTGAGGAATGATGGTGATATCTCCTTGTGATTTTGATATGAATTTCTCTATTAGTGATATTGAGCATCTTTTGATATGCCTGTTGGCCATTTATATATCACCTTTGGAGAAATATCTATTCAAGTCCTTTAGCCAATTTTTAATCAGGTTATTTAATTTTCTGTTGTTTTCGAGGTGTAGGAGTGCATTATATATTCTGGATATCAATCCCTTATCAGATACTATGATTTGCAAATATTTTCTTCCATTCCATAGATTGCTTTTTCACTCTGTTGATTGCATCCTTTGATGCACAAAAGTTTTAAGTTTGACGTATTCCCATTTGTCTCTTTTGGCTTTTGTTGTCTGTGCTTTTGATGTCATATCCAAGACACCATTGTCAAATCCAATGTCATTAAGGTTTTCCCCTATGTTTTCTTCTAGGAGGTTTATAGTTTTGGTTCTTACATTTAGGTCTTTACTGTATTTAGAGTTGACTTTTATATGTGGTAAGGGTCCAACTTCATTTTTTTTTTTCTTTTTGCATACGGTTATCCAATTTTCCCAACACCTGTTTTTTCTTTTTTTTGGCTGCGTTGGGTCTTCGTTGCTGTGGGCTTTTCTGTAGTTGTGGCGAGCGGGGGCTACTCTTCATTGAGGTGCACGAGCTTCTCATTGCGGTGGCTTCTCTTGTTGCAGAGCATGGGCTCTAGGTGCTCGGGCTTCAGTAGTTGTGGCTCGCGGGCTCTAGAGTGCAGGCTCAGTAGTTGTGGCACACGGATTTAGTTGCTCCGCGGCATGTGGGATCTTCCCGGACCAGGGCTCGAACCCGCGTCCCCTGCATTGGCAGGCGGATTCTCAACCCCTGTGCCACCAGGGAAGCCCCCAACACCATTTGTTGAAGAGACTTTCCTTTGTCCATCGAGTAGTCTTTGTACTTTTGTTGAAGATCATGTGACCATATAGGTAAGGGTTTATTTCTGGGCTCTCTATTCTATTCCACTGATCTGTATGTCTGCCATTATGCCAGTTTCACATCGTTTGGATCACTGTAGCTTCGTAATATGTTTTGAGATCAGGAGTGTGAGTCTTCCAACTTTGTTCTTTTTCAAATTGTTTGGGCTATTTGGGATCACTTGAGATTTTATGTAAGGTTTAGGATGAATTTTTCTGTTTCTGAAAAAAACTGCCACTGGGATTTTGATAGGAATTACACTAAATCTGTAGATTATTTTGAGTAGCACGGACATCTTAATAATATTAAGTCTTCCAATCCATGAACACGATGTCTTTCCATTTATTTCTGCTTGTATTTTCCCCAGCCTCAGTAATTTCTTCAGAGGTGGGTTCATTGCCCCTTCAGAGCCAATGAGACACAAGGAGAATTTTATTGAGATTTCTGAAACAAAAGCAAGCTCTAGTCCCGTGTGCCTTGAACCTGAGGGGATATAGAGACTAAATGGGTTGTTACCATCAAGCCATGAAACCGGAGATGGATGTCAACACAGTAAAAGGCTGAGATAAGAGATGGAGTGATATTGAGCCTGGATGATTTCCTCTGAGCCCTGAAGGCATCACTACTCCTGATCTTTTCAGTTATATGAGCCCAAACAGTTCCCTTTCTGCTTAAACAAGTTTTCAGGGAATTCCCTGGTGGTCCAGTGGTTAGGACTCCATGCTCTCACTTCCTAGGGCCCGGGTTCAATCCCTGGTCAGGGGACTAAGATCCCACAAGCCGTGCAGCCAAAAATAAATAAATAAATAAATAAATAAATAAAAATAAAATAGTTTTCGGTTGGCATTTCTGTCTCTTGCAACCAAGATCCTCACTGATTTAGAAAACAAGATAGCTGTCAAAGAGTGGGTGACCAGGCAGCCAGAACCCAAGCCAGCAGTCCTGGGCATGAGCTTTCAACGATCAGAATAATGCTGCCCTTGAACAGAACTTGATCACTGGTTGAGGCCAGTCTGCAATTCAAAAAGGTAGCCCAGCTTGCCAACCTTGCAAGAATCGCCAGAGTCCCCAAGCCCATCACATCTGACTGATTCTTGCAGATTACACTTCTTTTCCTCCCAGCTCTAATCTATTTTGCCCATCAACACTGCTCTCAGGGAAACATGTAAGTAACTCATTCACACTAAGGTTTACATGACTCATACCTCATTCCTACCTGTTAGAATATCTACATTTCAAAAGGGGGAAAAAATATCCCAATAACGAATAACATTTCTAGTGATGGAATGTTTTAACATGAGAGCAGTTACTTATTTAAAATTTTAAACTGTCTTGGTTCACTGTACCATCTTTGAAGCACAATTCACTGCAGACAAATGAATTTGTCTATGCCTCTAGAGCTCTATACTGATCGTATAACTCAGTGATACAGTACTTTATTAATCATTATAGAATATACAGCAATTCACAGTAGGCTCAGTTTCCTCTCCTCCTGTGCAGAAAAGTGCAAAGTGCCCTCAAAAACATCAAGGAAACCTCAGCATCACTGATACTTATTGAACGCTTATTACACGTTCTGTATGCTAGGCATTGTTCTAAGAACTTTACGTAGGTTACCTGGTCTAAACCTCACTGGCACTCCATGAGGCAACTACCTTATGAATCACATATCGCAGCTGAGGAAATTAAGGCACAGAGATGTTAAGCAACTTGTTCAAAGTGGCACAGTTACGTTTTGAAGAAAACTACAGAGCAAAAAATTAGAGGCTCCAGGGTGGAGATGGCCTCCAGGGTTCCTCTGAGGTCCCCCAGGATTCACAACCTGGAATCTAATGAAACTGTGAACTGAAAAAACTTATTTTAGAATCACAGAAAACAGGAGTGTCCAATGTGTCATTAAAAATACAAGAAAAATGAGATCCAGCCCGAATATCAGAAATAAGACGAGATCACAAAGCTGGTACTTCCTAGTCTGTGCTCTTTGCATTCATTCATTCACTTATTCATTCATTCAGCATAAACATTCCACAGAAAATGTCCATTCACTGCACATGGCAAATGTTAGGGGTGCCAAATTTTAAAATGTAAATATATAAGAAAAATAAATAAATAAGCTCTTTGTCCTCAAAGAAACCATAATGTTGGGGGAAAAGTGTGAAATCATTGCCATAAAGTGTGATGATGCACTGATCAGCCACTTGGAAAGGGAGAATGAAGCCAAGACAGGGAAGGGCCATCCAGAGAGGGAACCACAGAGGCCAGGAGACAGGGTGGGAGACAGCACGGGAAGTGTTTGGGGAGCTGCAGGGGACTTGTTGCTGAAAGTGAGGCTGGGAAGATGGGCAGACAGGGTGGTGAGAATTCTTACACCAGGCTGAGAATTAACTCTTTTGGGGGGGCCATGGGTGTTCTTGGTCACATTTGCAATTGGAAACAGACAAAAATCTGGGATTAACATATACACACTATTATATATAAAACAGGTAAGCAGCCAGGATCTACTATATAGCACAGGGAACAACACTCAATATCTTGTAATGACCTATAATGGAAAAGAATCTGAAAAAGAATCACTTGCTGTACACTTGAAACTAACACAACATTGTAAATTAACTACACTTCGATAAGAAAATTTGTCTGTGAAGAAGGGGTTAGAGCTGGGTAGGTGTGCTGAGCGGGGGATTTCGAGCATGGAAGTGACCCGGTTAGATTTGCTCTTAGGTCTGGGGGGAGGTGGGGAGGCTTCTGAGGAGCTGGGAAGAAAATGGATGAAGTTACAGGGGGTCGGGTTCGGAGGCCATTGCCTTAATCAGACGAGAGCTCACGAGCTCTCATGAGGGCTGCAGAGATGGGGGTAGGGGTGCACTGAGAGATTCATAGGAAGTAAACTCACAGGGCTTGGTTACTGAGCATATCAGGTATGGGGGGCAAAAGGGAAAAAGGCAAGCCTGACCCCTGGTTTCTGAGCTGGGAGATGGAGCAGATGGTAAGGCCTCAGGCTTCTTTTCTGCATTAGTACACGCAGGCTGTAAACAATTCAACCAGGCAGACCTGGAAGAAGCAACAAGCGACAGCTCCCTTCTCTTCTTCCTGCCTCATCTCCAGTGCCACTCCCAAAGGCAGAACCATTGCTAGTGCTGTCTTCGTGTATTCCTTCAGATGTTTTTCTATGCCCATGCTGAACTCAGATTTTTTTTTTTTTTTTTTTTTTCGGGAGGCTCAGGGAGACTTTGTAAATTTTCCAAGGTCACTTAGCTGATAAATAGCAGAACTGGGATTTGAAGATAGTTGTTTTTGGCTCAAAGCCAATGTTCTTTTTATTTTTTTTGCGGTACGCGGGCCTCTCACTGTCGTGGCCTCTCCCGCTGCGGAGCACAGGCTCCGGACGCGCAGGCTCAGCGGCCATGGCTCACGGGCCCAGCCGCTCCACGGCATGTGGGATCTTCCCGGACCGGGGCACGAACCCGTGTCCCCTGCATGGGCAGGCGGACTCTCAACCACTGCGCCACCAGGGAAGCCCTGAACTCAGATAATTTTTTAAACACAAAGAACGATTCTGCTACAAAGACCTCTTGCTAAATTGTTGAAGTTTCTGGAGAGAATGTTTGCAATCAACTATGCATATCACAGTGCTGGGCAAAGTTTCAGGAAAGGGGGCAGTGTCAGAGATGACACTTCTGGGAACCACATCGCTGAGAGTTTATTTGGGGCTATGACACAGATTCACCCCATGTTACAGCACAGTCATTCAGAGGACTAAAAAACTGTCACACGATGCCCAGGTATAATGCACCAGTAATGCAATTAATAAATCTTCTTTATTAACAATTCTCCTATAATATAGGTATATTCATCTCCAAAAATTAAATATAAAAATATGTCCTCTTTGGTATTCAATGCCCTGGAAATGCCAGCAGAATTTTTTGTAGGTACATCAGCTTTCAATTGCAGAATTGGCTTTGGAAATTTTTCTTTCCCCTGTGACGGAGATAATATTACTTGTACAAATTAAAAGTAAGGTAAATGTCATAAGGATGTGAAGAGATGATTTTGATAGCATATGCAACTGCAGTTAAATGGGATCTCTCTCTCTCTGTATCTCTGTCTCTGTCTCTCTCTCTCTCTCCACACCCCCCCCCCCCCCCC